>NW_015505230.1:951829-958945 GCF_001515645.1 Sinocyclocheilus grahami
GTGTGGGGGGGGGGGGGGGGGGGGATTGAAAAGAGTTGTATTGGGATTGGCAGAACTCGTTCACCACATTAACCTCTCGACTAGAGTGGAAGAGTCTAGCATTCCACATGAACACGAGAGCTGTTTCACATCAGTGCCGCAGCTTTGGGACTTTTAACTTTTCCTCTTATTTAATTTGACGCTGAGGTTCTGTTAACGAGTAGGACCGGGGCGGGAGATTGTTTGGGTCTGGCTTGTAAAGAGGCGAGGTGGGTTGCCCTCTCCTGATCCCTCTGAGGTTAAGTGACTGTTTAGTGATGCTAACGAGCTGAGAGGGTGAAATAAAACAGGCAAAGGTGTGGCAGATTTTAGGGCTAACCAGACTAATCATCTGGATTTGACTTCATTTGAGGAACAAGACAGCTGAGAAGGTATAATCACCATGAGTTTCTGACCATGATTTAAAGTGTTAAGTCATGATATTGCAGCTCTGTGGCATTCCCAGAATTCCATGGATGTAACGGTTAGCATCCATTTAGCCATGCTCATTGAAAAGCACCCATGTGAATGTGAACCAGGGTTATTGTAGTTAACTAAAACTACAAGAGTAAAAACAAAATGTGTTACTTGGAAAAAAAAATGTTAACTGAAAACCTCTGCATTTTCTGGATTAGCCCTGTCTTACCCAGTTTCAGGACATGCTAGTTAATGAAAGCTAATTGCTATTAATCGTAATAAGTTGTAATTGTAAATGTTGACATTATAGTTTGTAGGCATTGTATGTACTTCACCTGGTTGGGAGTCCAGCTAGTTCAGCTAAAGACCAGCTTGGCCATGCTGGGAGACCATCTTAAAACAGCTAAGATCACCAAACTAGCTTGGGTTGGTTTATCTGAGTTTTTTGTTATTAAAAAAGAAATAAGCAAGCCTAGCTCAGGTGACAAAAAGTAACAGAATGCATTACTTTCCAAAGAAAAGTAACGCAATTAGTAACAAAATTGTAATTTTTGTAATTACTTTTAAAAGTAACTTTCCCCACTGGTCATTTTATTGCAGTAGAATGCTTGAAATGCAACTTTTAAAGTAACTTTTCTATTTATTTCTATTTTTTATTGTCTTTATTCATTAAGTCATATTCCCAGATCCCCATATTTTTTGTCAATAGTGCCTTTAAGGGTTTGTTCCAGATATGTTTTTTCGTGCTGGTGAGACCTTCAACTTGCTCTTCAACTTTCTCTTTCCTGTGCAATCTGATAGCCATAGGGCCATGCCCTTTGAGGGTGGATAAATTTTGTTTGTTCAGTGACATTTAGTTTATTTTACTCTTGAAAACCCTCTCAATTCACTAACACCATTCATGGTGTCAGATGTCAGCTTTGCTTTTGCAAGCTCAAGTTAAGCCGGGCCCTGGGGCCCTACAGGAACATATGTGTGAGACATGGGTTTTATGTGTGAAAATCCTATTCAGGATTTCATAGTCTGTTGTGTATATGAACTTAGACGCAGGTTCAAAGAGAGCCTTGCAATCCTATAGTTGTAGACTGAAATTAGACTGAAGATGTTTCTTTTATAAACTGTAGTGTACAATATCTATTTTTGGCCCAAAGCTAGCTGAAAAAAAAAGATTTGTATCTGTAGCAGTAAAATTAAAATGAAAGATTTTAGCAGTTTTATAGATAGCAGATTTTTTATCAGCATGTAGCAGTTTTAAATAAAATAAATGAATAAGAAAATGAAATATAAAATACAATATAAAAATTATATATAATTATAAAGAAAGATTAGTAAATAAAGTATTTATAAAGAATACATTAAATATTTAAAACAATTAAAAATCCAAAATATTGCGATTTGATCGATTCTTTTAAAATTTTATATTATTTGATATTTTATGTATATTTTATATACGCAAGTTCAGAGAAAGTATTTTAATCCTATAGTTGTGAAGATGTTTCTTCAGTATATACAATATATACAAATTTTATATAATAAAAAAAAAATAACATTTTAAAATATATATATTTTTTGTTTTAAACTGATATGAAATATTACATTTGAATTCTTCTGTTTTAAAAAAAACTAGACTGCAATATTTTTCAGGCAGTTTACAAATCTGCCTGCTAAAGTACTGCATGCATATCGGTTGCTACTAACAAGATAAGACTTGACGTACTGTAGTTTGAGTATTACCTGATATCAGTCCTTAAATGAACATGAGGGAGAATCCAGATAGGGAGAAGATTTTCAAAGGCATGGCATGTTTAGTCTTCAAAGTCTACCTTTTTTTGCTAGCATGAGAGCGGTGACACAGGGCAGTGGGCATCCCTCATCGCCGTCTGTCTCTGAGCTTATCATTGTGCCACTAATCTCACACATGAATGTACTGTATGGGAGGAATAAAAACAGACTATGGAATCAATGAGGGATGAGGATCAACGAGTCGTATCCAAGCGTTGGTCGGATCATTAAAATCCTGATCTGATGACATTGCCAGATTGTGTGCAGATGCGATTATGTGTCTGCGTTGGCTCTGGTACTTTGTGCAATGCTATGGAGAGATGCGGGTGACTCTTGCAGCTTTGGAATCAAAAAGTTGACATGATTTAGCCTGAAAGCTGAGAATGATTTACGTCAAAGCACATCATACAACTGAAACGAATAAGAGGATGAGAAATGTTTTTGAAGTCTTATTTTAATGATGTCTGAATAGAATTGTATGTTTTATATGGTTTATTCTTCCGCTAATGTAATGTATTCAATCATTTTCTAATGATGCAGTGAATGAAGTCTGATTTTTTTTTTAGGTCAGTGACTTTTTTGTATTTAAACATTTCGTGGGCCTCATCCGTTCCTTATTCGTCTCGTGAATGTATCGCTGGTGGTTTGGCCGGGTTTTATCATGTGTTTTCAATGTTACCAATTCTATTACTTGCATAAGAAAGGAATATTGCTCTAAGGTCTGTCAGTCCAGAAAACAGACTCGTTTCTTTTGTTATTAGATATTAAGATATTCTTCTCCCCTTGTCGGAACACATGTTTTGCATTTGACGCCAAACTGAAGATTGTTACGGGTGATGTAAAGCATTTCCCTTGCTAAATCTTCACTAGCTGCTTTCTGTTCTGGAGTTTGTGATTTGTATAGCATTGTCAAGCTCAGTTACAACTATCCATTTTACCTTACATTAAGGTAACTTAACCTTATATTAAAGCTGCGGTCCGTAAGATTTGCCTTTTTGTCGCCATCTCTGTTTGAAAACCTGGAATTGCATCTGTGTGCGGAATTATCTAGCTTGCGTGTGTTGTGAGTCGGCGCAGATGAATCTAATGTTCTGAAGAGTATGTGTGGCAGTCAGTCACCACACCGGTGTGGATATTTACTGTATTTCGCAATCACAGATTCTAGCCTACGTCTTGGAATATGACCCAAATAAGAATTTTCACCGTATATTGCCATCTGAACAAGTAAATAACATGTCTGCCACGTTTGTTCTGACCAACTGAGGAAAAAAGCATTACCATAAATCTCGCTGCCAATGGTGATTAAATCTAAAGATCGGTTAGCTCATATCACATCAAACCGTTCAAATTATTATTATTGTTATACTTTATTCTCAAATGATTAATGTTAACAACATCAGCATTGGTGACTATGAGTATAGTGTGTATTAGCATGTAGATTTCAATTTCTGCACAGTCTAATCTAATTGTCATACTCTTCAAATTTCATATTAAGAAATTCTTTTAACCCAAAAAGCAAATTATGCTCCCTTTGAACTGGTTTTCTTTAAAATACAAATCTTTGTAATCCCAGGCTATCTGTAATCAGAAGCACATTTATAAATGGAATATAATTTAATTTCATTCACATGTGTTTCATAAACACATAATCCTTTCTGGATTACAATCCGCCATCAAAATGATACATTTAATTATTCTGGCTGCTGTGAGAAAAGGCTATAAATGATCGGCCCCCTGCAGGATCCTCACATGTGATAGATAGCCTAGTAGCCGGGACAACTTTATGTTTACAGAAGTGACGTAATGACGCAGTGCCATGCTTGAATTTCCCGCGAAAACCTATCCGTACCACTCAAATTAGAAAACATTATTATAAGCTAACCGTTGTGAATCGGGCTAAAGTAAGGCGATAGTTTTGAACACTGGCTGGTTATGTACTTGCTCAAATATTGATTTCGGATCATTTTTAACCAAAAAAAGTTATGGACTGCAGCCGTAAAAGGTGTTTAAGGTCTGGTGTGCTGATTTTGGAGGATTTGGGCACCAGCTAGACTGCTTTAAACCATTTTAGCCTAGCCTAATTGAATTGTATCTCAAAGGTATGCTAATATGAAACACATAGGGGGCAGTCATTACATATTTGTTAGAGAGTCGGACCTGAAGGTCATGGGTTCGAGTCTCAGTACCGACAGGAATTGTTGTTGGGGGGGACAATGATTTCTTCCACCATCAGTAACCATGACTGAGGTGAGACCCTTGAGCAAGGCACTGAATCACCAACTGCTCCCCGGGTGACGCAGCAAAAAAATGGCTGCCTACTGCTCTGTGTTTGGGTGTGTGTGTTTGGGTGTGTGTGTGTGTGTGTGTGTGTGCATGTTTATGTGGTTTATGAGGACACAAATTTGTATAATGACATGGGTATGACATAGGTATTACAACGAGAAGGTGATTTATGAGGACATTTTCAGTGTCCCCGTAATTCAAAAGGCTTATAAATAATTCAGAATGAGTTTTTTTGAAAATCTAAAAATGCAGAAAGTTTCCTGTGAGGGGTAGGTTTAGGGGTAGGGTTGGTGTAGGGCAATAGAAAATATGGTTTGTACAGTATAAAAACCATTACGCCTATGGAGCGTCCCCATAAATCATAAAAACAAACCTGTGTGTGTGTGCACTTGGGTGATGGGTGAAAATGCAGAGCAAAAATTCCAAGTATGGGACACCATACTTGGCCACACATCACGTTATTCACTTATATTAAACAATATGTCAGTGTACTATTATGTAACATTAATGACATTTTTTAAATGGCATTATAACTGACAAATTAACCACATAAAAATGTGCTGCATTCTGGTTATTTGTGTCCGCCTAAACATTCATTACAGATTCGGTGTATATCCTAATGTCTCTATGTTATGGAATCCCGTTTCTGTTATGGAATAAAAACATTAAATATAAGTTTTCTGCTGTTCAAGTAACTAATAATTTACAAGTTTTTTGAAGCTTGTGTAATGGCTCACTATGGTGTACTGGTATAGTTCTTACTAAATTGTGTGTTGTGTTGAAAACAGGGTTTGGTGGCGAAGAACCACATCTGATCTGTCTTTCACGTTCTTTTCTCAGGGGTATCCATGCAGCAGTGATAAAGAGTGCACAGTGGGAACATACTGCCACAGTCCTCAGCACACCCCGTCCCGCTGCCTCACTTGCCGCAGGAGAAAGAAGCGCTGCCACAGAGACAACATGTGCTGCCCTGGCAACCACTGCAGCAACTGTACGTTCCTCGAATGATCGCTGATAGACACTGTTTCCCATACTAACTCTGAGAAAGTTACTATGGATCTTTTCTGTCTTTCTTCAGACATCTGCATCCCCATCTCAGAGCGCGCCCTGTCCTCACACAAGTCACCTATGGAGGAGCACAACAAGTTTTCCATCAAAGACAAAGGCTGGAGGAGGAACGGCAAAACTCAGGCCAAGATCTCTCTCAAAGGTGAGCAACTGACTATCACAAATCTTTACAATTTGTGTAAAGTTGTTTAGGACTTGAAGATCTGCAGGGTTAGAGAGAGCCTCGACTTGCACAGACTCTTGACCTGCATTATAAAACCTGGTTGGGTTTGCAGCAGAAGAACCGTCAACCAGTAACAAACTAGAAAATTGCATAATGTCGGTCTGAAAAGGCTTGAGAATACACAAGACATTAGCAGAAATGTGGGTAACACTTCAAAATAAGGTCCCATTACTTAATGTAAGTTAATGCATTAACTAAAATTAGCCAACAATGAGCGGTTTATTTGTTACAGTATTTATTATAGTTCATTAATAAAAATACAACTATTCATTGTTAGTTCATATCAGCTCAGGTCCATTGAAGGGGTCATATGACGTTGCTAAAAAATAACATTATTTTGTGTATTTGGTGTAATGAAATGTGTTTATGCGGTTTAAGGTTAAAAAAACACATTATTTTCCACATAATGTACATTATTGTTGCTCCTCTATGCCCCGCCTTTCTGAAACGCGTCGATTTTTACAAAGCTCATCAGTCTGAAAAGCGAGGTGTACTCTGATTGGCCAGCTATCCAGTGCGTTGTGATTGGCCGAATACCTCAAGCGTGTGACGGAAATGTTACGCCCCTTACCGTATTGTGATGCCGTGTCCCGGCGCGAAGAGACAAAACCAATAAAACAAACAAACGAGCCATTTGTTGCATCCAGTGGGGACATAATTACTGATTATAATGACTTATGCTGTCTTTTAACGCGTTGCGTTGCATCGCGTCGCGTAAACATAAAACCATGTCTGCATTTGTGATCGGAGAAACGGCAAACAACAAGCGCTACTCTACAATGCCCAAAACTTGCGTTTGAATAGTGAGTGGCAAATTCTTTAAATATGAAAACATACTTACAGGCTGTGAGTCAGAACAGCCGGCATTGTAGGCTACTCTTCCAGGATCAGGAAACAGTCCTCCGCAAAATGCGCTGCACACATCTGAATATTTGGTTTGAACTGTTCTGGAACAGTGTTGTAAATACAACTTAACCACTGATTTCTAGTTGTGTCCTCTTTTGGAAGACCAAACAAAGTAGTTTCGCTTTCACAATGAAACACAGAGCGTCTGCACGATATGGCGGCGGTAACAATATTACAGCGAGAATCAAAGTTACACCTTCTTTCTTTACGTAAACATTTGGGCGGTGTTATGCAAATCTTCCCACATCGTGACGTAGACATGTGGGGGCGTGTTTAAAAGAGGCGTTTTAGGAGGGCATGGACTAATCTTAACTTTTAAATAGAATATCTCTTTGGGTTTGAGACTTTAGTCTTTGCAACTTTAGGGATCTTATCTATTCACGAACAGCTTGTAACACTCCAAAGAGAAAGGAAAACTT
>NW_015505230.1:959032-1019276 GCF_001515645.1 Sinocyclocheilus grahami
CAGTCCTCCATAAAATGCGCTGCACACATCTGAATATTTGGTTTGAACTGTTCTGGAACAGTGTTGTAAATACAACTTAACCACTGATTTCTAGTTGTGTCCTCTTTTGGAAGACCAAACAAAGTAGTTTCGCTTTCACAATGAAACACAGAGCGTCTGCACGATATGGCGGCGGTAACAATATTACAGCGAGAATCAAAGTTACACCTTCTTTCTTTACGTAAACATTTGGGCGGTGTTATGCAAATCTTCCCACATCGTGACGTAGACATGTGGGGGCGTGTTTAAAAGAGGCGTTTTAGGAGGGCATGGACTAATCTTAACTTTTAAATAGAATATCTCTTTGGGTTTGAGACTTTAGTCTTTGCAACTTTAGGGATCTTATCTATTCACGAACAGCTTGTAACACTCCAAAGAGAAAGGAAAACTTAAAATCGCATCATATGACCCCTTTAAATAATGTGAACAGATACAACTTTTAATTTTTGCAGTGTATGGACCCTCACAGTCTATTATGATGTGTTTCCACAGTTATTAACATCTTAAATCTACTAAAGTGTTTAATTTTTTTAATGTACTTTTATAATACTATACTTGTGATTTATTGTGTGAGTGTTTCTCTCTTTTGGAAAGTCATAGAAATGCTATTGTACCTTATTGTAACCTTATCAACTCTGAATAGTTCTCGGAATAATGAGGCCTTTAACCTGACACACGTTCCAGCGATTAATTTTTTCCTCGAAAGCACTCACTGTGTACCCTGAGTTCAGGAAGTTACATATAATCTCAAGCAATGCGGGTAGAGCATGTGATTTTCAGTCTAATTTTGTGTGCCGTGTGCATCAGGCAGTCAGTGAACGGACTGTGGGCGGTCTGAGACTGTTTCATATTCGTACACACTTATGAACTATGTCTGCAATGAGTTGATTCACTGGATGCGGTTACATGCATGTGTTGAAGGGGACGGCAGGCCACAAATTTATACAGCTCGTATATCTTGACGGTTTAACCACAGTGGGAGGCCTGTGAGGGAAGGATCACAATGTAGTGCTGTTCACACACCTCTGTATTCTCGCCTCAGTAACACTGATGGCAGAGTCACACTCAAACATAAATTAAACCACACGAGATTTAGACTGAGCAATTTGAGGCACCCTAAATGTTGTACGGACTGCCATTTAGAACAAATAATGAACTTTTCCTTTTATCAATCAATCAGCAAATGTATTTCACTGTTAAAAAAAACTACCCATGTTGGAAGCTGATGTCTTTCACCATCATGGACACTGCTGATCATGGCTTGCATTGGGAAGACCAGACAGGAAACTGTGGTTTTGTTACAGGAAGCTTACTTTCTGTGTTAAAAGGCAGACCATTAGCCAAGGATATCAGGTTCTCTTAAAATGGGCCAAATTTCTTAATATACCAGGACATGATTTGTTCAAATTAGGCTCCCCAACACTTTTTCTATATACAGGCCTCATAATAATGCAATTGAATTTGGTATAATGGGGTACAGAAAATGTGTTATCGTTTCATAAGTAAGCCAAAACAACATGAGGGTCTGTTTTCTCGCACATTACAAAAGCACCTCAACAGACAATAAAAAGTCAGTGCCATGTTACGTCTAGAAGACTGTGTTAAAAATATTCATCTTGAAGTGCAGCTCACAACACCAAACTTAGTTGTAAATTAAAAATGTAATACAATTTGTAATTTAATACAAAATCACCATGCAACACCATTCCATTTGGAAAAAATAAACCATAAACATAACTTACATAGCTATTTTCAGCCTGTACTACCAACTATTGGAAAATTGTTTTGCATTTGTTTGTAAGTAGATGTATATCAGTAACAGTGACGCATTTGGTTGCACTTTATTTTCTGATTCCACTTGAGCATTGCGGAGAATATTGGCATGAGAGGTAGAAAGGAGGAGTGTGCGTGAGTTTTGCACACATTGCCGCCGTATGCCATCTTTGACTGGGTCCTTCCTTTGACTGATGGAGGGATCATAATTATTGTCACAAAGTAATGGAAGTAGTGACAAATCTTTTCTTCTGTAGTGTGAAAAAATGTAGGGTGGGGACTTTAATTTATTGGTTGTTGACTGGATGGAGGCAGATCTGAATGCAAGAAAGGGGCGGGGTTTATGTGGACTAAATGATTGTACCAGATAGAAGTCTGACCTTTTACCAGAAGATAGAGTTATGATACTTTAATTAAGCATTATGAGGTCAAAAAAAAAAAAAAATATATATATATATATATATATGAATGGGGGAATGGAGGAGAGTGAATTTAAAATTCATGCCAACTTGATTGTAATAAACTCTAGCATTTTTAGGGATAAGGAAAGGTCAAATAACCTCAAACAGGCAAGCAAATACTTCCTGGCTGAATGTTTTTTTCTCCCTATATACCATATACAGTTGCTATGAACTGATAAAACACTAAAGATGAGTTTGCAGAATTTTTTTTAATGTATTTTTAGAAATATTTTTTGTCATTATGTCCTATTTTCTGATATTTTCTTTTCTTTTTTTTAATAAAGCAGGAATTCAAAAAAACTCTCAGGCAAACCCCTTTGACCTAACATATTTAATCAAAGTATCCCCTGAGATTTCATCATTTAGTAATGTTGTATAATGGTTATATGACATGCGGTTTTTTTTTTATTCAGTGTTTTATTATAATTTGTTTTTATTTTAAAACTATTCATTTTAATTGTATATTTTTATTATTTTAAATAATTATTTATTTAATCAACTCACAGTCAACCCTGCCGTAGCTCACCCAAAAATAAAAATTTCATGCAACTCGGCTGCATAATTGTTCAAAAATTCTCATTTTGTATTCCATTGGAAAACTATGAGATTAAATCAATAATGAGTTTTTCTTATTTTCGGGGCTCCTAAAAAAAAGCAAATGTAAATGAGAAAATGATGAAGAAAGTATTTCAAAAATACAAAATAATGATATTTTTTTCAGCAAAATCGTCTTCATAAACAGTCATGTAAAAAGATATATAAAATAATATAAAAAAAATTATAAAGCAACTTCTCAGAGCAACTGTATATGGAATATAGGGAACATTTAACCAGAAAATACTGGTTTATGAAGTAACCAGCCTTAAGTTCTATTTATTCTATGAATTCATGCATTCGCCAGACCTATTTATCTGAAGTGATTTACACTGCATGCATTTCCAGCTAATCAAAGCCATGACCTTGTCGTCATTAGTGTTTGAGTAACAGAAATGTGCTTCTTTCACCCGCAGGTCACGAGGGCGACCCTTGCCTGCGATCGTCCGACTGCTCGGAGGGCTACTGCTGCGCTCGCCACTTCTGGACGAAAATCTGCAAGCCTGTGCTGCGGCAGGGCGAAGTCTGCACCAAGCAGCGCAAGAAAGGCTCCCACAGCCTGGAGATCTTTCAGCGCTGTGACTGTGCCAAAGGACTTGCCTGCAAGGTATGGAAAGATGCCACCTCCTTCTCCAGGTCCAGGCTGCACGTGTGCCAGGGGATCTGAGACGGGACGTCCCTGCAAAACAAGCTGCACCTTGGGGCCCTTGCGTCCCGCCGGGGGAGGAGTGGGCAACGACTCCTTTCTCCAGGACTTACTCAGCTGTGATAAAGAGAGAAAGGGTGAGATACAGATGAATGTGTGCCAGAACAGGGTGGGTTTGGGATAGGAATGAACCGATATGGTGGGATGCTCAGCCGTAGCTGTTAAGGAAGCACTCTGGGCCTCGTTTCAAGTTTTTTTTTTATCTACAAGCCATATTTATCACTGATTTCGCGTTTGATGCAAGCACTGCCATTATTTCAGTATGTCCGTGCTGTCAGTTTAGTATCTTGTGATGCTGAATGCTCTGATTTGGTTTCTATTTTTTCACTATATATTTCATGCACATATGAGTTTTTCACTGCATAACCACTCAAATATTAACTAGTTTTTTTTTGGTTACATTATCATCGACTTTGGGTCTCGTTCATTAAAAATTGTGGAAAGCAGCCATTTTCATTTTTCTCTTACTTTTTTTTTGTTCTTCTAAATTTCAGACTGCTCTTCTGAAAGTGCACTTTGAGTTTGCTTGTATTTAACTAGTTTTTTTTTGGTTACATTATCATCGACTTTGGGTCTCGTTCATAAAAAATTGTGGAAAGCAGCAATTTTCATTTTTCTCTTACTTTTTTTTTGTTCTTCTAAATTTCAGACTGCTCTTCTGAAAGTGCACTTTGAGTTTGCTTGTATAAAAAAAAAAAGATCCCGTGTGTACATAACACCAAAACAGAAGAACAGGTGTATGTTTTCAAGGTAGCCTCACTAGTAATGCATTTGTCTGAGAAATATGATCGTTAGTTCAGATTTATTCAATAAATAACATTTTTATTATGTCAGAAATGCTAAATTGGTTCTGACTATCAAGGGAAGTTGTTTACAGTGCTGTTCAGTGAATGTGCAGATGCTTTATAACATTATGAATCATAGGCTGTGCTTTTATGTAAAATTCCACATCATCTTTTAGCTAGAATAATAATAATAATAAACCAATAAGCTCTTATATTGTAAATAAAATGCTAAATTTTCCAAATGTATTTAAGAAGCAGTTGTATATCATGTATATATTGGTAAAAAGGAACAGATGGGGACATGAATAAAGTAGCATAAAGACGTTAAACACTTTTTTTTTTTTACTTTCAGCTTATTGTGTGTCATAGCATGGTGTGGTTCCATTTTCCTCAAGCTCTGTTTTTACACCGCTGATATGAAAATCCCCACGCAGAACTCTTTCTATTAAATTATTTGCAAAACACATTTCTTCTTTGCAGAGCTCATGCTGTGTATTTGTTTAATGTCTGATTTCCTGGGTTAGTCCTTACTTTGTTCCTGTTGTAACAGTGCTGTTATGTCTCGTTGTGTATTTACAGTGATTTAAACAGATTAAAGAATGTATTTTGTATTACAAGCATTTGACTGCTCTCATATTTTCAGCTCTGAATCGAACAGCTTCAGTGTTTTACCTTCTAAATAACAGTTTATGAAGCCACTGAATCATATTCAGTGAATGAGTCGCGGTGCTTTTATACGTTCTGTATTTCTGTGATTCTATCTGTGATGACATTTATTAGATAATACACTGAACATAAGCAACTAACATGCATTTTCCGTTTCTTCTCAATGTCCGTTTCACAATAGCTTAACGGCCGTAAGTCTAACATATCAATAAAACACAAGAATATAAAATGTCTAAGGCCATTAACATGACAAAGCCCTAACAACGCTAGAGCGGCCCATAAAATCTTCTTGGACCACGGAAACAGCTTAATGTAATCTCCAACTTTTAATATGATGTTGACTTTTGGAAGCAAAGAAAAACTTACTAAAAATGAGTATTTGTTTGGTTTATTTATTATTCTTACATCATCAGATCCAGTGTAGGGGAAAGTTACTTTTAAAAGTAATGCATTACAATATTGCGCTACTCCAAATGCGTTACTTAGTTACATATGATGTATAAATAAATATGAATAAATAAGCTTTCCATTGATGTATGGTTTGTTAGGATCGGACAATATTTGGCCGAGATACAACTATTTGAAAATCTGGAATCTGAGGGTGCAAAAAAATCTAAAAACTGAGAAAATCACCTTTAAAGTTGTCCAAATGAAGCTCTTGGCAATGCATATTACTAATCATAAATGAAGTTTTGATATATTTATGGTAAGAAATTTACAAAATATCTTCATGGAACATGATCTTTACTTAATATCCTAATGATTTCTGGCATAAAAGAAAAATCGATAATTTTGACCCATACAATGTATTTTGGCTATTGCTACAAATATACCTCAGCGACTTAAGACTGGTTTTGTGCTCCAGGGTCACATTTTTTTGGCAACTGTAAGGGCCCTCTCACACCCAATGTGAATTTAATAAGCCTCAGCCTGAATGAAGTGCCACTGCAACTGCACTTACTCCCGATTTCTTTCAACACGGGAACAAAAGAGGTGTCAGTGAATAAATGGGAAAACAGAGTAACTTGTATTACTTATTTGAAAAGGTAAATCAGATATTTAGTTGTAAATTAAAATGTAATGCGTTACTTTACTAGTTACTTGAAAGAAGTAATCTGATTATGTAACTTGCACTACTTGTAATTCGTTACCCCCAACACGAACTGTAAATCGCAGTCTTCATAAAGTAAACAGCATGGCATGAATCATGCTATTGTATATGTATAAAGGTTAATTTCACTAAATCAAAGGTTTAAATGGGAATATTTCATTCAATCATATATTTTGGCCAAAACTCCTACTCTTTTGCAATTCCCCCCCCCCCAAAATGTTCAGTAACAGCTTTCTTCCCTTCAGAAAACATGCGTGTGCAACCATGTCATTTGTTAAATTCAAAGGGCCAGGAATTTTAAATGATAGTGAAGTTGTGTTTTTATGGACAAAAAAGGATTTGAATATGATAAAAAGGAAAACTGGAAGAAATGCTAGACTTTAGACTGCTAACAGATTTGCATGTGGCAGCTCTACAAACATTGAGCTTTACTTCTTTCATCAGCTCAACGATTTGATTGCTTTCAGTGTTGAAATCGCAGGGACTTTCCACATTCATTCCTTAAAGGGGTCATATAATGCTACATGCACTTTTACAAGTTGTTTGAACTGAAATGTGTGTTGGCAGTTTGTCAACCACCCTAAAATGATAAAAATCCACCCAGCGTTTTTTTGTTAATCTACTAAAATCTTTACCCCTTTCTCAAATCGAGGCGATCTCAGATGCCTGTTTGTGTGACGTCACACAGACAGGCCCCTCCAACGATAGTTTGATTGACAGTAGCGTTTCAGGACAGACTGGGCTGGTGTCTTACTTTAGACCTGCCCTGAGTGAGCTGTCATCAGTCCGCCATTGTTTCACTGCTGGAGCAATTGTAGACAAGAATGACTCCTAATGCGACTGAGGTCTTCTGTTGTTAGATGTAATAATGAACATAGTAGTCATCATTTACTCACGACATCTGAGCTGTTGAAGACGCAGTGGATTACGTTTGTTTCTGAAGGGAATGCGCCCCCCCTGAGTGACGTCACACAGACAGGCCCCTCCCACGATAGTTTGATTGACAGTAGCGTTTCAGGACAGACTGGGCTGGTGTCTTACTTTAGACCTGCCCTGAGTGAGCTGTCATCAGTCCGCCATTGTTTCACTGCTGGAGCAGTTGTAGACAAGAATGACTCCTAATGCGACTGAGGTCTTCTGTTGTTAGATGTAATAATGAACATAGTAGTCGTCATTTACTCACGACATCTGAGCTGTTGAAGACGCAGTGGATTACGTTTGTTTCTGAAGGGAATGCGCCCCCGATCTACATAAATGCATTTATGTTCACGCGAATCATTCGTGATCCAGCTTCACCTACAGAAGAAGTGAGTGTAAGGTTTTTTTAACGAATCTTTGCAAATCGCCTTTCCTAATAATGTGCTAATTAGCAAGTTTCACGACGAATGTGGTTAAAGTAAACAGTCTCTCTGAGAGCAGCTTGGAAGAGAGGGGCGGGGTCAGCAGAGCTCATTAACATTTAAAGGAAAATGCTACAAAATGGCTTGCTCTGAAAAGAGCTGTTTTTGACAGGGTAAAAAAGGTGTTTTTTACACTACCATTGAGAAATTTTAACCAAACTATGTTACAGACTTTTCATTAAGACCCTAAAGAATCATATCAACTTGTGGAAAATGGGCATCCTATGACCTCTTTAAAAACACCTTGAGAGATCAGCAAATTGTCATAAAAAACAACTGGTCATAGTGATCTAGGTCTAGTGAAAATCATTCTGAGCGGTTTATTTTTACGGACCGTTAAAGGAACTAGCGTCTGATGTTGCAGCCTATAATAAATCATTTTCTCAATTTTTCTGGACCGTCTACAGGCACAACCTGTAATAATTATGAAATACAAGCTTTTCAGCTCATGGTCAACCATGCTGTCCAGGCGTTTATATTATGTTTCACGTGTGTTTTTCATTCTTAATAATGACATTGGGCTTTTGGGACCAAGGTAAGCATTGTTCTTTGCTGTAGAAATCTATCAGTTCAGATTCACAAAATGACAAGCAAGGCAGAAATTCTCTGAAAAATCCCTTGATGGTCATTGAACCTCAAATCCCAGTTGAAATATGACGCTGACCGAAGCTCTTTTCTGAACACCAAAGCTGAAGAGAATAAGAAGTTAGTAACAGTCGGCCACCCACTAGCACAGAGCAGCAACCGTAATCTGCTAATTGGTTCAAAGTGATGTCTGTGGCCCAAAGCGGCTCTCTCCTCTGAGACAAATGTGTCATCGTAATCCAACACAGTTGTTAGCGTTGGCCCTCCGTGTGACTGTGCATGTGCCAGCAGGCTTTGGTGTCGTGTTGATGGATGGAGGGCCCTGGTGGTGTGCCCGAGGTAGCATGTGGCACACTTTCCTGGACATCAGATGTGGAAGAATGAAAGTCAAGGCCACAGGGGTGACAAATGAGACCCCACCTAGCACTGGGAAAATTCACTTTTTTGTGTGTCAGCTGTGCCTTTTGACTTTTTTTTCTCAGATATATTAAAAGAAAATCCTTTTTGGCCCTTTGGGGAATTTTGCAAGCTGGGTTTGAACAAACGTTGTATGCATGAAAGTTGCAGCGCAGTGTGTTGGAGGATATATGCTTCGCTCCCAGACCGCATTTCAGACATATTGAATTTTTTTTCATCTCCATAAACTGAGTCGACTAACATCTGTGGCTGAAAGGTACATGAAGTTACGCAGTAAGAAAAAACTAAGAAAAACGAATAATGACCTGGCAGAAAAATACCATTTTCCGTTAAGTTTCTGGACATTTCTTCCAATCCTCAAACACAACACAATGCAATTCGTAAATCAAAATGTAGGTAAAACACCTGTGAAAAATCAATGCAGAACATTCCTCACAAAGAGCCGTATTTGTTTTAGCTTTCTAAAAAGTGTGTACATATATTCAAGATGCCTTTTAAGTGACTTTGACTAAGAAATTATGCTTATGAAATATTTTCATGGCCAAAATAGAATTGAAATATATGCTAAATATATATTGTAAACAGCACAGCTAAACAAAACATATCTGTTTAAACCTTCAAATAGTGAAATATGTGACAAAATGTACTTATAATATAAGTGCAGTAAGAAAAAATATATTTCCAATCTTTGAATGGTAAAGACAAACTATATTTTAACATCTAAGCAATATATTTATGGCCATTGTTGTATATTTTGAATATATATATATAGATAGATATATAGATATATAGATCGATAGATAGACAGATAGACTGATTTTTCACAGGTGAAATTCACCTTGTTAAAACTGGAATTCTATTTGCCTGAGTTTCATCTAAGATTCAAAGTTTCCATTACACTTTTCTCTTTCTACTCTTGACATAAGCCATTTTTCTTAAGATTTTTAAATCATTTCAATCATGCCAAACCTACCACACACACCAAAGGCCAAGAATCGGGTCATAATTGTCTTAGAGTTTATCCAAACACACTGGCTGCAATATACCAGTCCCTTATTTCTGGAGCTCTTCCTGGTGAAACAATAGTCTGGATCGCTCCTCATTACTCCACACTGAGCAGAAACCGCCAGACAGGAATTCCAATTAGTCATGTACCTGTCATAACCATGGGCCAGCTGTGTGTTTTTTTAATTATAAGACAGAAATTGGGAGGAATTAAGAGACAATCTGTCATTATTGGATTAACCAAATCAACAATTTTGCTGTATCCAAACCAGCACATTTCTCACAAACAGAGTGAATATTCAAAGCTCTGACTGCATGCTTTTAAAGCAATCACAACAAACAAGATTGAATGTGAGCGATATTATCTTAATATGATCTGATGTCAGCGATGCTATCTCAATTTACATTTGCACAAGATCACAATGAAAAGGAAACATTGCATATGTGGCTTTGATATGTCTAAACACAACTGATTTATTCTGACAGATCATGTTGTAAACAGCTAAAGAATGTCATGTGCATCACAGAAATATATTTACTTTGAATTGGATGCCTCAAGTTTGGTCATTGGGTCACTGCATGCATACTTGCTCAGTCTTGCATTGTCTATTCCAGTGAAACACCACTCGAATCACTCTTTTTTTGCATTTATAAATAAACAAACAAACAAAACAACGAATGTATGCATTGGGCAGACACATTTATTCACAATGTATTCAAAAAAAAGACATTTTAACAGTTCATGATTTCCCTGGGATTTGATTTATACCGAACACTTGAATTGCTGTTGAGTAATTAGGGCTCAAAATATTGATATAGTAATAAGGTTTTAGTTTTAAAACACTTAAATGAACTGTTCAGTATTATATTGTTTGTTTATAGATTTTTGAAGTTAATCAATATTAGTGCCTTACAGAGAGTTGTGTACCTATCATGACCCACTTGTGTATTTTATTAATTAGAAGACAAAATGTTACAACTGGGAGATCTGTCATCATCGGATAGACCACAGCAAGAAAGTGGTCTATCCGACTGATATTATCTCAGTTTATGTTTATGGGGCATCAACGTGAAAAAACATCACCACATATGTGTCTCTGACATGTCCAAACAAAGCTGATTGAATCTGACAGATCATAAACAGCAGACTAACGTCATGTGCATCACAGAAATTGGTTTATTTGTTTCATTTGCTTTTAACATTCCAAGTTTGCTCAGCAGGTCAGAATGCACTCCAAGCTCAGACTTGCATTGTCCATTATTTATTTATTCAATATTTCTTTATTTATTGAATGTGGCTCCATCAGTTTGCAGTGCACTTGCTTTTTTTCTTTCCGTCATTTGGAATGAACAACTGACTTTGGTGGCCTTATGTACTTTAGGATGAACATTATTTGTTGCTTTGATGAATTTCACTATGTAAGCCTATTCTAATAGGCCAACATTTTTTTAGAGATTACACAATCATAATCAGTTTTCTGTTATTTAATCACAATCATATACTCAAGAGAAACCTGAGATAAGCTAAAGCCAGTGTTTATTTCGTAAATACCTCATTCAATTGCTTGGTGTGCCCAAAGCTTTTAGACATTGGCTAAAAGCCATAAAACTCCAATTTATTTAAACTACGTTATGAATTTTTCTCTATTTTAATTCACAATATGCCACAGATGCTGTCCATAGACATTACATTGAAAATAACCCAGAATATTCCTTTAAATTCTTGATCCATCAGCACTCGCACTTCAAATTCACTTAAAAACTGAATTTTCCAAGTTTGGATTTTCCACCCTGTCATACCGTAGTTCAGAAAACACTTTGCTTGTGTGGAAAGTAAAGACTAATTTTGGATCTAAGTGTGCATTCTGTCAGCTCTGTTATGGGATTGACTAAACTCAGAAAGGGAGTCAACTTCTTTTGACAGTTTGAATAGCCTAGCATGAAGCAAAGTGAATGCAAAATTGCACAAAAATAGTTCAACAAAACCACATCATAATATAAAAGTCAAAAGAGCAGAAATATGTGACCCGTGCTGGCAAAATGAGTTGGAATGCGCAAGAGCTGATTTTGAGCTACAGGCCAAAAAAAAAAAAAGTATAATAATGATAAGTGAAAAATGAACATTTGCTCATTGCGACTCATTTTTTCCACCACAGGTCAATTAGGCTAACAATTATGTAAAACACAAATAATTTGCCCTGTCCTACAGCATTTGTTTACAATATATTTATTTATGGCCTAATACAGTTTAAATTAAACATTTGCTTTTGTAATATAATATTCCCAACAGTATATTTGACAGAAAAAGTATAGGATGGGACTTGATTTTATCCCCTGGGAATTGATTCCCACACAATCAGTGTTTGAAATTGACAACCACATTATATAGCTTATTTGTTCTCGAGCTAGCTACCTGTGACCATAGTGTTACCATAAACCAGTGCTGCTGCTGCTTCCCAATTCGCATACTTTCCGTCCTAAATAGTATTCGAAAATTTGCGTGAGTTCAACCTGAGGGCCGCGCGTGCAAAGCGGAGCGTGACATGCGCAGAACACTTGGCGGGAGCAGCTTGACTGAAAACATTCAGATGGCCCACAGCTCATCTCTATATATGTGAGTTACTGAAACCACACATTAACACACGCCAGTGCAGCGCGGAGTGGTGTGACAGACTGTTGTCGAGTACGGTTCCGTTCACACAGCGGAAGTCTTGAGTTCGATGACCTGTTTTCCGGGTTTGGTCAGGTGACGTTAGACATATACCCTTTTTTTTGTTTTATGCCCATCTATCATGGTGCTTAAAGTCCCCATGAAATCAAAATGAAAGTTTTTTGGGTGTTAGTATCAATATGTTAGTCTTAAGGTTATCTATAAGGCAGTGTGCTCCAAAACAGTGACAAAATTCGCATTTAGAAGATATAAGCATTCAAAGCTTGCAGTTCGTCACTTCCGCCAAAACGGCTCAACGATTTTTTTGACGTCACATCGTACTTCAGCTTCTCATCAAACTTTCTGTCCAATCAAATGCTCGCTAGAATCCGAAGCCCCGCCCCCTACACTATAAAATAGACGCTGAAGCCGCGGCTGAAATCGGTCACTTGTCCACATCATTAGTATTTTCTGTACAGTGAATGGCACGTAGTGCACTATATAGGGGACAGGGAATGATTCAAACAGTGTAAATATGCTTTCCATTGAGGAATAAAGGAAGTCTGGTTTCGCGCTTTGTCACGCTAACCACCGCACCGCGCACACACTCTGCTCCGGTCCAGAGACACGATAGCACGGAGCGGATCACATGTGCGAGTCGGCGCAGACCACAAAATGTATCGGAGCTATTTAAATTCTACACAGAATACTACATTTTATAGCAATATGGATGAGATTGTAGCTGGCATACCCTGTCAAATGCGGCTTTACGGAGCTCAACGGCTCTGAACGGCTCTAGCCCAAGCTGTGATATAAACGAACGCTATTGGCTATTTTAAAAAGGGGCGGGGCTGCTTGATATGTCCCGCCCTGTCTTCCTGTTTCAGGTAAAATGACGTCAACACATAGAGTAACACTGCGACCAGTAGGTGGCAGACATGCACCTTTAACGTTGGTTTGCCAATCCGCCAAAAAACTCGAGAGAAGAAGAAGAAGAAGAAGAGTAACACTGCGTGTTTCTAAGCATTTCAGGGGACCTTTAAAGTTGCTGACACAATACATCATGGCGTGTTCGAAATTGCCCCATATACCCTTACAGTTATTATATTTCAAGGGACAGCCCTATTGGTGTCCAAAACCATTATCAAGTGCATTCAATCCCATAGTGCACCTCAATAATGTGTGCAACCATTGTACACACTAGCAGCTAGAGAATACCCATTCACCATTAGCGTTGCACCAAACAAATTCCCACATCTCACTACAAGATATCATCTGCATCACTTCTGGCGCACTCAGTATCCATGCAGTGGTGGGCCATTTCGGATGCAGCCTATATATATCATGAGCTGGAGCTCTGTTACATGCTTCATGACAGTTATTGGGGTGAGATGAGAATCTGTTTCCTGTTTGTTTTTTTTCTGTAGCACATTTGTGTCTGTCTACAAACAGACTCTGGCAGTGTTTGTTTGCAAAACATTTGAGGTCCTCAGGGGTGGGCATCCATCTTGTTCTCTCCTCCTTGTGGTTGCCGTTGTTAAAAGCCTTGATCAACAGCCCAGGAGAAGCAACAGTTGAGGGGTGTTTATGTACACCAGGATCTCACAGATCATGCTCTGAGAGTGTAATATCTGTGAGCAGCAATAGTCCAATAAAAACCACTGCCAGCTATTGCTCAGCTCTTTATACAGCTATATCCAGTCACATTTCATGTCAAGGGCTTTGTTAAAGAAGTAGCCTAATTTCTGTGATGCATCTCTTGAAAGAATATAAACCATAGCCACTACAAAGAAAGTCTGTTGTCATTGTATCTCTTCAAGTTTACATTGACAGTATAAAGTGAAACACACGATCAGTTATATATTGTGGCACTGTTGGTTAGCCAGTACGCTTTGCGGCTGGGTTCAAAATCAGACTGTGTTTGATCTGATTACTCACAAGGACTATAAAAGTGTGTGATGCGGGTTTAGGGGGTTATTCATAGTTGATTGTAAGTTTACATTGCACTGTAATATTGGGTTACACTTTATTTTAAGGTGTCCTTGTTACAGTGTAATTATACATATAAGTACTGAGTAATATTCATTAACTACATGTACTTATTATATGGTTAGGGTTAGGTTTTGGGTTGGGCTTAGGGTTACTTGCATGTAATTATGCATTATTAATTGTTATTATAATAGTAAGTACATGTAACGTGTAACACGGACACCTTAAAATAAAATGTTACCTATATTGCATGTTACTGTTGTTGAGCTGTATATTCTAAAAATTCTAGTGCCAAATTGCATCCATTTTTGTTATTTGTTTACTTGTTTAGTTTATATTGCATTTCTTGCGATTGTCTGCACCTGTAATGCGACTCTGTAGCTGGACGATGATAAAAATGAGAATAAATTACATAAAATAAATAGTATTAGATGCTTTAATATTTCTTAAACACATTCTGTCCAAGAAATCTTTACAGAAGAAAAATAATTTAATTGCAGCTGAAAAAAAGCAAAGAAATATTCTCTTATACTGAGAAACTGTTAGCATGGCTTTATTGTGGCCATTAAGTACACAAATATGTTGCACTGAGTTGCATTGCATGAGTTTTTATTTAGTTAAGTTGTTTGATGTGATTTTGTTGTAGTTGTGTTATTGTATTCAGTCAGTACTGAAATAACATTGCATGTCACATTTGTATTTTTTAGGTTTGTAGGGGTCTAAAAGATTGTTTCCATAAAGTGATCTGATTACCTTTCTAGGAGGGAAGTAATTAAGAACCTGTAGTGGTTTTTGAGTTGAACTTCCTCGACACCGCTGTTGTCCAGTCACCACTGAGAATCCATTTGTCAAACAGGACAATATGATATCCTGTTGTATTGTGCACCTTTCAACGGCTATGAGCGACGACACTGCCACTCCTACTCCCATGAGGACAGCTCCAATCGCCTCATCCCGTCCACATCCAGTGTTATTCCGCATCTCCAAAAAGAGCTCTTTGTCCAGATGTCTCACTTTGGCAGTTTAACTAGATAGGGCCTTATTGAGTGCTTGTGGGTGGCAAAGAGTACAATTTCTCCCCCTGTCCAAATACAGGAAGAGGCCAAACAATTACCAGGGGCCTTGGTGAATCAGCACATCCATCGGTTGTCTCAACGTTCTCCCAACGCTTCCAGGAGACAATGGAGCCAGAAACTGACTGGAGGTGGAATGTCACGGACAGCATTCGGTACAAAGTCGGAGCCAGCTGTCTCTGCTTGTAATCAACTATAAGGCAGAACCACATGCTGCTTTCGGGTTAGGAGACATGCAAGCTTATACTTGGGCTTCATTTATGGGCCGGGTTGAAGCAAGTTTGCCAGGGGCCACTTCAGCACATGTAGCCGTAATTGAGACGCAATCACTGTTTTACTCATTAGCCTGCTGCCATTTTGCTGACGGTCACGATGAAAGCAGCGCTGGAGTCCTGCAGTGGCATCTACGGAGCCAGTTTATAGGCGAGCGCCAGGGGCCATGACTTCATCTGGCACACCGTGTATTACTGAAAGACGAGGGTGGCAGGCACTTCTTTTGCTGTCAGCAGGCTTGTTCGGCAGCAGCGATTACATGGAAAAGTCACATCTACAATATATTACTGGGTTGTGCCTGATCATACATTATATGCAGAGGTGTTTAGCACACTGCTATTTTCCAAGTTCCTTTCACAAATCAATTTCTGACCACCCTGGCGATGACCACCTTTAAGAAAGTGCAGTTAATTGGACGGATAATGTCTGCCGGATTATTCACAAAGCATTCCAAAGTAATGGAAAAAAGTCTTGTGTGAGCTCTTAATTACGGCAGTTATAATCTGTTGCATTGCGAAATTTGTATGTGAGTGTGCTTCTGTCACGAATACGATTGCATTGCCGAGGGAGTTCTGTTAACTCTGTTGTAGTGGAGACTGATTACACAACAACAAAAATGATCATATAATATATACTGTTCAAAAGTTTGGGGTCAGTAAGTTTGTTTGTTTTTTGAAAGAAAGAAAAAATGACAGTAAATACTTTTACATTGTTACAAAAAATTCACTTTCAAACTTAATATACAAAATATATTATGCAGCACAACAGTTTGCAACATTAATATTAGAATGATTTCTGAAGGATCATGTGACACTGAAGTAATGATGCTGAAAATTCAGCTTTTTGCGTCACAGGAATAAATTAAAGTTTAAAATATAAACCTTTATTTTAAAATGTAATATTTCACATAACTTTTTCTATGTTGTTGTTCAAATAAATGCAGCCTTTGTGAGCATAAAAGACTTCTTTCACAAAAATGAAAAAAAAAAACTATGGAATGGTATTGTTAATCATATAAGTAATATTATATTTTGCACTTCTTAAGTAACTTGGATTAAAAAATTTTTTACTGGAAAACAAAATAAATGATCTTGGGCAAGTGAAGGCACCAATTTAAAGAACTACAATATCTGCTTTTGCGAAAAAAAGTAATGAATTTCATTTGTTATCAAAAATACTTTAAATGCTTCCAGTTTTTACAGATCACAATTACAATGCTAAGCCATATTTTCCTCTCACGTGGCACACGGCCACCTCATGGGAGCGATCCTCTGACAGTCTTCTGCAGGCTCGGCCGTGCTCATCTGGGACTGCTGTGAATGAATGACCTGGAAATGGACGTTTCATATGACCACTCTTCGGAAGCAGAACTGTGAGGAGTCCTATTATGTGCTCAACAGCTCCCACGTCCATACACACACACACACACACAGACAGACAGACAGACAGACAGACAGACAGACAGACAGACAGACAGACAGACAGACAGACAGGAAAGAGAAAGATGAAGATGAAGGGAAAAAGACAGAGAAGGAGAGTGAGAGAAAGCCAGTACGTCACAATCTTGACGGTTGTGTTTCAAATGATCTAACTTTCTTTCTGCTACCTACATGGACAGCATTCTAAGTAGGGACTGATCAGGAATGCTCTATACCCTATGTGAAGTGCATATGATTTCACTTACAATTGATTGGCAATTTGCCATTAGCATTTGTACAATTGTACATTTTTTTATTAGATATTATTAAATATTGTGATGAATATTCTCCTCAGTTTGCTACCCATTTTTTTCCCACTGAGCTTGCTGCTATGTGTAACGTTGCTGGCATGAAACAGATGAGGACAATGGTGTAGTAAACCCAGGTTCAGTTTTATTTACAATGACCAATGACCCAAAAACAAACCATGACCTTAATCCTTGAAGTAAAACAAAACATTAACATGAACTATGAGCTTGACTAGGCAATAAACAATGACCTGGCACCTGGAACAATGAACAGCTGTGAACTTCTACAATTCTATGAACAATGAACTGCTAAACAAGATAAGACCAATGAACAGAGCCAGTGACCAGGGCAGGGTTGATGGAACAAGAAGCCAACGTGGAGCCAGCAGAACATAGAACCAGGATGGAGACCATGAAGCAAGGAGCCTAGAGAGTTAAAGGATGGCTTCATGGTCATGGCAGGACAGACATGGATGGCCTTCGTGTCCGTGACAGACTATGGATGGCCTCTGTGGCCATGATATGGAGCACAGGAAGCTCCTAGATGACCCTCTTTGCATGTGACACTGCAAGCAGACATCTCAGCGGGAGCTGTAGCAGATGCTGCCTTCTCAGGGGAAGGGTGTGCAGCCCAAACAGATAAGAAGGCACTTGCCTTTGGACAATGGAAGGACTTCTAGGTGCACTGGAGCTGAGACCACCAGACAAGTGAGCACTGACACCACCAGACTTAGGAACACAGGTACCAGGATGGCCATGGTCGGTAAGGTCTCTGATGGACCAAGCTCTGTGGCTGTCAGTGCTTGGGACGTATAGCTCCCCCAACCCCCAAAACAATGTTTAGGGGAATCTTGAGCGGCCATGAGCAGCCGAGTCCAATTCCACAATTCCCACAGTAAGTACGGAACTGCCCAGCAACTGGGCATAGTCAATATACTCGGCTAGAGTCCCTTAAACATCACTCCCAGGCATTAGATAATTCAGTAAGTCATTTAAGCCATTACAAAAAATGCCTTTTAAGGCCAGATCATTAATTCCCACCTGATAGCACAGTGAACAAAACTATTCCACCTAATCCTCAATGGGACGATTACCCTGGCGTAGACACAGCTGGGTTCATGGTAGGTCGTGTAATGCTGCTGACATAAAGCAGTAAAGGGCGTTGGCGTAGCAAACCAAATTGCAGTCTTATTTATAGCGGTAATGACCCAAAAACAAAAACATAAACTCTGAACTTAACACTAGACATGAAACAAAACATCAACATGTACTACGAGCTTGACTTAAAGGGGTCATATGATGCGATTTCAGTTTTTCCTTTCTCTTTGGAGTGTTACAAGCTCTTGGTGCATAAAGAAGATCTGTAAAGTTGCAAAGACTAAAGTCTCAAATCCAAAGAGATATTCTTTATAAAAGTTAAGAGTCAACCACGCCTACCTAAAACGGCTCGTTCTAACACGCCCCCACATGTCTACGTCAAGATGTGGGAATATTTTCATAAAGCCGCCCAAATGTTCATGCAAAGAAAGAAGGCATAACTTTTATTCTCGCTGTAGTATTGTTGCTGCCGCCATGTCGTGAAGACGCTGTGTGTTTCGTTGTGAAAGCGAAACTACTTTATTTGGCCTTCCAAAAGAGGACGATATCCGCTTCGTCATGCCTAGAGCTGATCCGTGCTGGTCGCTGAGGAAATACATACATTTCGCGCTGTGGATCGCCGGATCGGCTTTCACCGTGGACGAAGTGGAGTCCAGCCCGGGGTCATCACATGTGGTTGCCGCAAGCCCGCCGTGTGTGACGCTGTGTGTTTCGTTGTGAAAGCGAAACTACTTTATTTGGCCTTCCAAAAGAGGACGATATCCGCTTCGTCATGCCTAGAGCTGATCCGTGCTGGTTGCTGAGGAAATACATCAACTTCGCGCTGTGGATCGCCGGATCGGCTTTCACCGTGGACGAAGACGAGTCCAGCCTGGGGTCATCACATGTGGTTGCCGCAAGCCGCGGGACGCTCCTTTGTTGAATCCGTCGGCCGCCGCTCACTCTAGGCTGCCGTGTGTTACGCTGCGTGCTTCGTTGTGAAAGCGAAACTACTTTGTTTGGTCTTCCTAAAGAGGACACGACTAGAAATCAGTGGTTAAGTTGTATTTACAACACTGTTCCAGAACACTTCAACCCAAATATTCAGATTTGTGCAGCACATTTTATGGAGGACTGTTTCCTGATCCTGGAAGAGAAGACTACAATGCCGGCTGTTCTGACTCACAGACTGTAAGTACGTTTTTCATATTTAAAGGATTTGCCACTGACGATTCAAACGCGAGTTTTGGGCATTGTAGAGTAGCGTTTGTAGTTTGTCATTTCTCTGATCACAAATGCAGTCATGATTTTATGTTTACGCGGTGTGATGCAACGCGTAAAAAGACAGTATAAGTCATTATAATCCGTAATTATGTCCCCACTGGATGCAACAAATGCCTCGTTTATAATGGGTTTTAATGTTTTAGTCTCGTCGCTCCGGCCGGGTCATGGCATCACAGTATGGTAGGGGCGTAACATTTCCGTCACACGCTTGAGGTATTCGGCCAATCACAAAGCACTGGATAGCTCGCCAATCACAGTACACCTCACTTTTCAGACCGATGAGCTTTGTAAAAATCGATGCGTTTCAGAAAGGCGGGGCATAGAGGAGCAACAATAATGTACAGTATGTGGAAAATAATGTGTTTTTTAACCTTAAAACGCATAAACATTTCATTACACCAAATACACAAAATAATGTTCTTTTTAGCAACATCATATGACCCCTTTAACAAACAATGACCTGGAACAATGAACAGCCTAACGTACGACCGCTAAAAAAAGTATGTTCTATATTGTATGCATGTGCATAGTATGAATGTAATTTGGACGTACTGCATTCTCCATGTTGTCAGTATTGTGTGACCTACCAGCGTCAGTTATGTCGCTTCACTGCCATTGACAAATCCTCTCCCGTGGCCCTCATCTGATAGTAAAGTGTCCATTGTATGCACACTTCATAATATCGCCGGAAGAGGTCATCCGGTTACTTTTTGCATACTCTTTTATGAATACTGTGAATTCGGATATACTAATCTTGTCACATACTGTTTTCACCTGTTCTGTAGTTGGGAAGTATGCGATTATGGATGCAGAGCTACAGAGCTGTACCTTTTCTCCACATTTTCACGGTTCATTAACTGTGCGACTGGCTTTGTCCAGGGATTGACTCCTGGTGTTGAGAAAATATTTTTCTGTCTGCCCTTTAACCTGTCCTAACCCTGTTTAATTGTCTACTCCAGCCCTCTGGAGACTGATGTTACATGTCCGACCACCTCCGTCTGCAGGAGACCAGAGTCTCCAATGCGTTGTCACCTTCCTAGCACTACAGCAGCTCTGGAAATATAGTGATTTGTTTATTGCCATCAGCCAAGACATAAAATTGGGTCCCATCGTGGGAGGAATGATGTATTCTTTGGCAAGTAAATCGATACTTTTCTATAAAAAAACCAAACTGCACTGTCATGAGAAATGAACGGTAGTGATCCCCTGAGAGACTTTTTTTGTGGGGATATGGCCAAACACTTGTTTCTATATAACTAATGGTGCCTCACTATGTTAAGTATCCATGGAAATTGGAACAACAGTTTTAAAAATAAACTGCACTCTAAGGACGTTTCAGGGGTAGTGTCTGGAGGAGAGGTGGCTGTGTGTGTGTGTGTGTGTGTGTGTGTGTGTGTCAGGGTTGCCAGGTTTTCAAAAGAAAACCTGCCCAATCGCTACTCAAAACTAGCCCAAAACTAGCCCAATCGCGTTTCGAGGGGGCCCCCAGTTAAAAATCTCATTCCGGGGCGTAAAATACACGTTTTTTGGTGGGGTTCCCCTGCTAAAATTCGTATTCCAGGGGATAAATATCGTGTTATTGGAGTCGAATCAACCAGCGGACATGAAAAACAACCCGTGGCAACAGTGTTAAAGTAGCCCAGTTCCCACAGACTTGGCAACACTGGTGTGTGTGCACGCTTATATAAGGGATGGTAAGCTTAAAAAACGTGTGCTAAGAAAATACCATAAGCACTTCTTGGACATTAGTATGTAATTTATATTAGTCAAAACATATATCCAAATACATGATGTAAAAACATGTTTATAAATTTCATTAATGCATATTGAAATGATAAATATAAAATAACAAAATATTATAATATATAAAATAACAAAATAAAAAAAAGAATTTAAAACTTTAAATACAAATAAATACATTATAAAAAATTTATAAAATTTTTGAAATCATCAAAATTAAATACGTATATAAAAATTGTAAATATTGCACATAATTGGTTATGGCTAAGCCTAAATAATAATAAATGAATCAGAAAAAATCAGAACAATCTATGGTTCGATGTAACTACTGTGATTGATGAAAAGCACATGCAAAACATTTAGTAGATTTGTAAGATGGCAACACGAATGGGTGCCTCGGTGAGGAGCTCTCTGGTTGTTTTAAAGTTTTTGTTAGTTTTCCTGTCTGTTTTTTTGTTTTTTTTTCAAACAAAATAAGTTTTACCATGGATGAACTGCTGAGCATTCGGCAGTACACACCACACAATCTTCTACCGGTTTTTGATTACTCTGAACATTGTAGTTTTGCTGAACATTGCAGTTGGCGGAGCAGCGGGGCTGTTCAAGTGCACAAGCGTAGGAAGCGAGCCGGCGCGCTCGTCAAGCTTCAACAGCACGGCTTTAGAACAATGCTGCCTAGCATCCATCTGGCGAATCTCCGCTCTCTACCCAACAAATTGGACAAACTTCTTCTGCTCTCCCGAATAAATAAGGACTTTTCAAACTCTGCTGCTCTGTGTTTACAAAAACCTGGCTGAATGAAGCCATTCCGAGCAGCACGTTACATTTGCCGGGCTTCCAGCTGTATAGAGCGGATTGCGACACAGAATCAACAAGGAAATCGCGTGGTGCTGGGATATGCTTCTACATCAACAAAAGGTGGTGCAAAAATGTAACAGCGTTTAAGAAGATGTGCTGTCCTGATCTAGAAGCGCTCTTCATCAAATGTAAGCTGTTCTATTTGCTGCGGGAGTTTTCCTCGTAAGTGTTTACATTCCACCTCAAGCGTGCGTGAATGCAGCGTTACAATAGCTGGCTGATCAGATCACAGACACACAAAAACAACACCTGGACTCTGTTATAATCATTCTCGGGAACTTTAATAAAGCAAACCTGTCACATGTCCTACCAGAGACAGTAATATACTGGACCACTGTTACACCACAAAGGATGCATATCACTCTGTGCCACGGGCAGCTTTGGGGCTCTCTGATCACTGTTTGGTTCATCATATACCGACCTACAGGCATAAACTGAAATCAGCTAAACCTGTAATAAGGACTGTAAAAAGATGGACTAATGAAGCAGAGCGGGATTTATAAGCCTGCTTCGACTGCCCTGATTGGAGTGTTTTTGAAGCTGCTGCCACCGACCTGGACGAGCTCACAGATTAGTTTTCTGAGCTCATACATTCGTTTCTGTGAGGATATGTGCATTCCTACCAGGACTCATTTAACTTACAACAATGACAAACTGTGGATCACTGCAAAACTCAGATGGCTCAATCAGGCCATAGAAGATGCCTACAAGAATGGGGACAGTGTCTTGTATAAACAGGCCAAAAACACACTGACAAAGGAGATCAAAGTTTTCAGCCAAAAACGGGAAACTTTTTATGCGTTTTTGTCTGTTCGTCTACACGACAACTGCGTTTTGGGGACTGAAAATGCATATTTTTGAAAAAGGCAAGCGCGAACAAACATACACAACAATGGCGGAGTACATGGTACTGTTGTTGCTGTTCAAGAGTTTGCTAATGTTTCTTCAGCAAAGTGTGGATTTACCAATATTACAACCAACAGCGGAGACGCATAATATACAACATATAATCATCACTTCCCTACAGGTACTGTTTACTAACAAGGTGACAGCGCCAACTACTGGCCTGGCATACGTAATACAGCGTTTTTGGCCGTTTTCGGGGATATGTGTAAACGTGAATCGTTTTGAAAACGTTGTCATGTATACATGAAACTTTTTTAAAACGCAAGGGAAAAACTTTTCCTTTTTTGACTACATCGTTGTCGTGTAAACGTAGCCTAAGAGGAAATTCTTCAAAAAGCTGAGACACCAGTTTTCTGCCAATGACCCTGCATCAGTGTGGAAAGGACTGAAAGACATCACCAACTACAAGACACCATCCCCCAGCACTGTGGAGAATCAACAACTTGCCGACGATTTGAATGAGTTTTATTGCAGGTTTAAGAAACCCTGTCTCACACCCCACACCCATTTTGACCTTCTCTCAATTGATCTATTAACACCTCCAGCAACCCCCCCCCCCCCCCCCCCCCCCCCCTTTTACTTCAGGTCTGTGAAAAAGATGTGTGTCAGGTCGCCCGGAAACAAAAGAGAAAGAAAACACCAGGCCCAGACAGTGTTACACCAGCCTGTCTAAAAACCTGTGCTGACCACTCTTTAAGAACTGCACTCATCCAGAGTGAATAAAATAGCTGGCAAAATCATTCTGGACCCCTCACATCCAGCCCACTTCCTCTTTGAACTGTTGCCGCCTGGTCGGCGCTACAGAGCACTGAGAACCAGAATGGCCAGTCATAAGAACAGTTTCTTTCTTCAGGCAATCTATCTCATGAACAGTTACCTTGGCAATAAATGTGTAACACACAACACTATTTATACTATTTATACATTTATTTATTTAACACACATACCTCTTTTTACATAACACACCTGTACACACAAATACCATCTAAAGTCTACTTTGTATATTGTTTTTTTAAATAAATTTTTTTGTATATTGTTATTTCCTATTTACTTAAACTATTTTTATTCAATTTGTATCTGTGTGTTGTCTTGTCACTGTCATTCTGTTTGTGCTGTGGAAGCTTCTGTCACCAAAAAAAATTTCTTGGAAAAAAATTCCTGGCAATGAAGCTCTTTCTGATTCTGATTCTGATTTTTCACTCATGCTGTTTAGAAACTCATTAAAAAAAGACAGAAAAATGAAAGTCAGAGAGTCAGTTACTGTAACAAAATAGCATCAACATGCATTTACTGCCTTTTTTGTGGCCAAGCCTGAGAACTTTTTTCTCAGAACAAATGGGGCCTTTAATCATAACAAAGCATCATTTCATTAGGGTTAAGGATAAAGTTGGGGATAAAAAATATTAATAAAATCAACAACAAAAATAAAACTGAGAAAAGATGATCTCATTTTCTCTTTCTTTCACACTGCATGAGAATGAAAAGCTCTTGGTTAAGACACCATTTAATGAACAAAACATCCCCTAATGGCACGTGTGAAGGCTTCGTCTACATTTCCATTCTGTTCAACAGTGCAGCACATTGACTGGCACTTTTAATATGCTTTCCAGAACTCGGTGGGTGGTTCTGAAAGAAGCGCACTTGAAATCTGTGGTGTTTTCATGTTTCATCTTCACTAATATACTCAAGGTCGCTGAGAAAGTTCCTTTCAAAGCCAATTGTCTTCATCTGTTCTGAAAAAAAGACAAGAATACATGTCGCGAATGTAACATCAAATGCCACGGCTGTGGCTCATGCAGGCCACACACTGTTCAGATTTCAAACTACTAGTAGAAAGAAGCTGAAGTCTGCTCATCTCTCAGATTTTCTCTGTCAAAGGTTCTTGCCATTCCTCTTGAGGGTTTTGGGGTCGATGGAGGGTTTAGGTGATGACAGTGCTCGTAACTGACCTTTCACCTTTACTTTCATGCCAATTTCTCCTCCTCTTTCATGTCGAAGAATCTTGCCCTATCTGTTTATGTAGATAGGGAGCAGGCGCTACACTGCATTCTGCTTTTCCTTTGCATGTCCCCAAGCTGCTGTTGAACCCTGGGATAAAAACTCCTCTCTGTGTGGGTCATTGTTAAATGAGACCCACAGACTTTTGTTTGGTTCCTTACAGAACCATTTTTTTGTGTGTTAGCATGAGAAATTACGTGGCGTCCGATCTATAAAAATCTCCTGGAACAAAATAAAAAAGGCAGGTAGAGAAAGAGATAACAAAAAATAGAAACTACAATGCTTTTCCCAATGCTCTCATGTCTTTTCTTTGCCCCTGTCCCCTTGTGGTAACAGGACACCTGAACCATTGGTGTGCTGTGTTTATCTAAATGTCTCTAAGGGACAGTTAAGTGTGGTTCCTTAATGGGACTCTTTTCACTGGTCACAGAAAAAGTGCACCTCTCCCATGTGATCTATACTCCGTTCTGAATTATAGAGCTAAACTGAGACAGAAACAGACAGCCATGACATGTTAGACTGTTTTCCCACCCTTATAGACACCATCTCTCCTAAAAAAAACACTGGACTTGTCATGTCCAAATACATACTTTTTTCTTAAATTATGGACCCAACCTAGGCCTTTGCTTTCATTTCATTTGTATATTTTTTTGTTACATAAAAACACTTTGGAATCTCTTTGGCCTTGGAAAATCTATCATGCGTTCATCATTCATAAAATAAGTCAAATGAGTTTCATATGTTTGTTTTACCCATATCAAAAAGACCCATGTTTTCAATATTAAAATGTTAAAATAGAGCATAAAAATGCCAGTTACATTTCTAAATTGATTAGTATCAATACTGGAAAAAATATAAATAAATAAATAAAAAATAAATAAAAATTTTGATTATACGTGAGGTTGTTTAATCTAATTTTGGAGAAGTAGTGCATCACATTTATATTTAGTGGACCATTTACTTGCTGTAACTTATGCACAGAGATGGGCAGTATTTTAATTAAATGTATTTAAAATACATATTTAATTACTTTCGATTATTTTGTAATTTGCATTTTGCTGGACAAAAAAAATTCTAATGTAATTTGTAATTAAATACTTTGAAATTGTATTTTGCATTTGAAATACTTAAGATATTTAATCAAGTAAGTAATTTTATTCTTAGATGGTACAGTATCTTTTTTCACCTGTGTTAATAGTATTACCAACTATAGCCTATCACAGTTTTTGGCTAGATGCAAGTGAATCATATGACATCCTGTTGGATCCATAGGCGGAGTCTTAAAAGGTTAGTTCCTTATCAGGCTAGATGTTTAATGCTGTAACCTGATCTCTGGCTTCAGGCAAAGCAGATAGCATTTCTCCTATGGAACTTTGGTTCTTACATTTGGCAAAGTGTCCATATGCCATGATGACCGCTTGAGGAGTGATGGATGTGCTTGAAATAGAAGGTCACTAAATGGCAGCTGAGGTTCATGGAGGGCTAATGGAGGCCAGATGTAATGCAAGGGTCAAAGGCTATTTCCCATCTCTCTTCCTCTGTCAGTATGAATGCAGTGCATTGACACCCAAATCCAAAGAAGCTTAATTTCTGTTCTGACGCGCTAAGCTGGCTTTTGTGTTGTGGCATATCATGTGACAAATTTTGAGAAGGAGACAATCAAACTGCAATCAAAATCCTGACTACTCAAATGTCAGTATGGATGGTAATAAACACACACACACACACGTGCGCGTATACAGTATAAATGTTATATGCTTTTTTAAGTAAAGTTAACTGATGTGCTGATGTCATTAATACAAATATCAAATACTGTACAAAATGGACAAAAATGCAGAAAAAATGCTAAATATGCTAATGATAATGTGTGAGACGAATGCAACAATGCTGTAGTATAAAGTTGTGCGTGACATGGCTACAGATTTCCACAGATGTTTTCTGCTGGTTTCAAAAGCTTTATTATGACAGATAGTCTGTAGTCTGAAGAGAGTTGCATTGGTCTTGTGGAATAGATCGATCTTTAGATTTTAACAATTTCAGCATTGGAGTCTATGGCAGAAGCATTGGCAGCTCCTTGAGGCTGATGGTAGACCCCTAAACCTCATGGTGTGGTCATGTCTGTCATCACAGGCTTTGATAAAAAAAAAAATAACCACCACACATTTTGAGTAGATGAACTAGACAAATTAATTTCAAATATGAAATATGAAAAAGGGCTACAGTGCTGGGGACTACACTCTTAAAAATAAAGGTGCTTCACGATGCCATAGAAGAACCTTTTTGTCTAAATGGTTCCATAAAGAACCTTTAACATCTGAAGAACCTTTCTGTTTCACAAAAGGTTCTTTGTGGCGAAATAATGTTCTTCAGATTACAAAAAGGTAAGAAAGAGATGGTTCTTTAAAGAACCTTTGACTGAATGGTTCTTTGTGGAACCAAAAATGGTTCTTCTATGGCATCGCTTGAAGAACCTTTTGAAGCACCTTTATTTTTAAGAGTGTATTAAATGTTATATTATTGCATTACTCTTATTAATAATAATAAGTAATGATGATAATTATGTTACTGGCTCCCAATCAAGGGATCAATGTTCACCTGCTGGTAGATGCTGTAACTACATCATCTTTTGCTTTAAAGCATCTTTCTCTATTCAGAAATAGCCTATCTGTTTATTCAAACAAAACCATTTTTTGACACTATAGCTATAGTATGTTTTACCAGTGGTGTTTTTTTCTTTTTTCCCCATTTTTTTAATCAGTTACCAGTTATTTTCTGTGAAATGGCCATTTTCCATGTCTGCAGCCTTTTTACATCACATGTGTAGTCTCTAGTGAAAGGTTTGAGACTGAACATGTTCCTGTGATGCTTGACATGATTTTCTGACAACTCCAGAGAAATGGTCATATGGCACATAGGGCTCAGGTGATTGGCTGAAAGGGGGAAAAAAGTCAAGAACTGAGTGTCGATGATCAAAAGATGGCAGAATTCAAGCTTTCTGTAGTCAAACTCAGAGCAAATGCCGCAAACTCAGAGCAAATGCCATTGAGATGAAGAGGAATGCTAATGGTTGGGTTTCTCCAGGTGTTAGAGCTCCTCGTTCCTGTTGCTCCCAGATCTGCTTGGGTTGAGGTCACATTTTGAGAGTTAAAAAGCAAAGAACCTTGAAATACACAAGCTGTAGTTGATTTGTATAGTGTGAGTCCAGTAGGTCTCTTCTTTTACATGATTTACCAATACATCTGCCATCAGCATGTGGTCTTCATTTGGCTGTACTCTTTGAGGAAGATAAACTGCTAAAAACATACTGGAGTGGGTTCTGGACAGTGTCAGAAGATCTGTGCTTGGTTAATTTTTTTTATTTATTATTATTCTTTTTTTTAATGATTATAATTATAGCTCCAGAGTTGGATGAATACTGGAAAAGTACTCAATGTACAGACCCCTCAAAAAAGGAAGCATACTAACAGAAATAACAGTAACACACCTAATGTATGAGTTCATCATTTGTGCTGTGGAGTATGTGAATAATGATGGCAAACGTAACCATACTTCTTAGGAAATAATTAGAATAATGAAAATGGCATGTAAACTGGAGTTGAAGAGGTTTGCTCCTGTCATGTGAACACCTTACTGCGATTAAGTCCTTCCTCTGATTAGTGGTGCACATGTAAACATACTCATTTATTCTCCATTTTTCCCACTTTTTCTACCATCTTGGAGGTTTGTCTTCTACTCAGGAATTTGGCCAAATTGAAGTGTCTTACAGTGCCTTAAAACAGCTCACTAGATTTGATAGAACAGAGCTATAGTCATACAACATCATCCTTATTGAAACAGTTACAGACACAGCATTGGCAATACTAGCCATGATTTTGTCAGAGTATGATGAAAAGTGCAGGTTGAATTCAGCCACGTGTTGTCCTTTTCATAAGGGAGGATCACAGAAAACAGTGCCGTAGATTTTCCCATTTTCTTTTAATCATCAGAACTTAATGTACTACAGCAACAGAAACCATAACGGGTCACGACATCTATGACTGTCTGCTTCCTTTCAAACTATCGTCACTCACCACCACGGAAAGATCAGTAAGAGGACACAGTCTTAAACAGTGAGGATGACTGCTTTCTATTGCTTTGATCATGACTTTCCACAGTCTGTATTCCAGATTCATCACCCCCTTTATCAAGGAGATACAATCAAATGTCAGCTGCAATCTAAAGCTCATTACGAGATTCCAAGACATTACTGACTTTAGTTCAGATAATATATCTTCAGTGACATTTTTTCTTATTTTAAGCATAAAAAGTGAGGTTTATGCTTAAAACAAGACAAAATCCTCAAAGTCAGCTCTAATATATATGTATTTGACTTGCTTAGGGGTTTCCCCAAATCATAACGGACAAATTGAGGCAAACAAAGCCATGACTTATGATTCGGCAGTGCAGTATTGCGGGCATCTATAACTTTGTCTTTGTTTATAGTCAAACCAGATGGGCATAGCAAGTGTAATGTAACACAAAGCTGGATTTACAAGACAAACTGTACTAATATCACTTACACTTGCCCGCATTATGATAGTTGCCCGCAAGCGCATTTGGAAAATGTATTTCATATGTGAAGTAAATCTTTGGAAAATCCCGTAAGAGGCTTCAAATGGTCCTGTTAGAAGGTAAGACTTCAGGCCATTAGTGTGCTCAAATGAGTCTCAGAATGCTTTGAGTGATGTACTGAGGTTGTGTGGGTAATACTCAGCAAACCAAAGAATATATCAGGCTAACCAACAGTGTGGTAATTGGCAACCACACTAAGTGTTGACACAAAAAGTCTCCTTAGACAACTGGAACCTAAAACTACAGGTACTGGGTGCTGAAACAACATTTGTCCAAAGGTGGCTAATATGTGGCCATCAGCCTGAAATTAGCTTGATTTCACTTGCGGGACAGTGGAGTCCTTGTCTTTGACTAATTATGGTCCTCACCTCAAATGTTTCCCGTCTGGGATTCCCCATATTCCAAGTCTTCTTAAGCAGTTCAGTAGCTTCTTGTATGCAGCAGAAATTTAAGATGTTATTCTCTGAAAATCTGCCCTTCCGCTGTAATTCTCATGCACACCGCAATCAATCATGATGCTTGTGACAACAATTCAGAAACACTGAATTCACACTGAGAGTGAGTACTGTGTAAGAACATGACATCTTAACATTACATACACCAGTTTTCAGAAAACATCAGAAGACTCCAAATATTGTGGTTACAATTGTGGTTACCATGTGAGATACATTTGCAATAGGTTAACACAAATTCTTGTCACTGGTTACAAACCCTGTTTTAAACATGTAATTTTAATGTTGTGACTTCATAAACACCCAATAACCAAATCAAATGGTATATAAGTTGATTAATTAAGATAAGTTGGATTTAGTGTCAAATTTAATTATCTGTTTGGAGATTAGTTCTAAAAGTTTGATATATAATACACGCAGACACACACACACACACACACACACACACACACACACACAGGTTTGTTTTTATGGTTTATGGGGACGCTCCATAGGCGTAATGGTTTTTATACTGACTAATTATGGTCCTCACCTCAAATGTTTCCCGTCTGGGATTCCCCATATTCCAAGTCTTCTTAAGCAGTTCAGTAGCTTCTTGTATGCAGCAGAAATTTAAGATGTTATTCTCTGAAAATCTGCCCTTCCGCTGTAATTCTCATGCACACCGCAATCAATCATGATGCTTGTGACAACAATTCAGAAACACTGAATTCACACTGAGAGTGAGTACTGTGTAAGAACATGACATCTTAACATTACATACACCAGTTTTCAGAAAACATCAGAAGACTCCAAATATTGTGGTTACAATTGTGGTTACCATGTGAGATACATTTGCAATAGGTTAACACAAATTCTTGTCACTGGTTACAAACCCTGTTTTAAACATGTAATTTTAATGTTGTGACTTCATAAACACCCAATAACCAAATCAAATGGTATATAAGTTGATTAATTAAGATAAGTTGGATTTAGTGTCAAATTTAATTATCTGTTTGGAGATTAGTTCTAAAAGTTTGATATATAATACACGCAGACACACACACACACACACACACACACACACACACACACACAGGTTTGTTTTTATGGTTTATGGGGACGCTCCATAGGCGTAATGGTTTTTATACTGTACAGACCGTATTTTCTATTGCACTACACCAACCCTACCCCTAAACCTACCTCTCACAGGAAACTTTCTGCATTTTTAGATTTTCAAAAAAACACATTCTGAATTATTTATAAGCCTTTTGAATTACGGGGACACTGAAAATGTCCTCACAAATCACCCTCTCGTTGTAATACCTATGTCATACCCATGTTATTATACAAATTTGTGTCCTCATAAACCACATAAACATGCACACACACACATACACACACACACATGTTCTTTTTAAGAGTATTTAAAAGATATTTGTGTTTTTAATGCATTAATTATGCCTTGTAATGCTCCTTATAATGCACCTTAGATGATCTCATGGATAATTTTAACAGTTATAATACATTATACTTATCTATTCATTGTTACACTTTTAGAAAGTATAATGCATTAAAACACATGACAAAAATCTTCAAATATTATAATGCATTTTAACTTTGGTTACAAATATTTGTGAAAAGATATAATGGATTGCTACGTACATTAATGCCGTTATAATTGTACATAAAGTGTACCATTTAAAAAAAAATCAGGACAGAATTTCACACTGCAAAATGTTTAATTATTAATCAGTATATTTATATATCATTGTATTTACAACAATGTCTAATAAAAGCATCTTTTAAACAAGATTTTAATTTACTTGAAAGGCAATATTGTGTAAAATTTAGGATTAATTCATTATTAATCAGTACTTTTTTTATAATGTTGTCCAATAAAAACACCTTTTAAACAAGATTAATTTACTTGGAAAAGGAAAATGAATTAATATTATAGGATTTATTGTTCTTACGCTTTAAAAAAATATTTTTAAAACAAGCCTCACTTCATTTTATTTATTTTTTTTAGATTTATGACCGTGTTGTAAGAAAAAATCATTAAAGATATATTTTCGGAAAATAGTTCATATCTTATGCAGTTAATTTACCTTGTTTAAAGACGTTTTGCTATTTTTTATTGTAAATCAGTAGTAATTAAGGAGCGCGCAGCTTTGATTAATTTACCCTGTCGGTGCAGTCTGAGCTACTGTAGCCACTATTAATGGTTAGGCTCTGCCCTCCTGTGGTCGTCATGGCAACTCTTCTGTCACTTTCACAGGGAAGGTGAGTTTCAGTGGTGTGACGTCAGAAAGATCACTGTTTTACACACTCATGCCATGAGCACAAAACCCCATGAAACCTCCTGTCTTCTGTCATGTGCATAAGAACAGTGGTGAGTGTCGACTAATTGATAAACACTGCCTGATTTGTGGCTGTGTGCAGGACAACCGAACTGAATTCAATTACACAATTGGTCATACCCCTCTGCTTTCCAGCTGCACAACTTCTTTTTACCGAATAGAGGCAAACTCCTCTAAAAAGGGTCACTGCTGCACATGCTGTGCTATAGGGCCATCCAGTGATTCTTTGATTTGCGTTATTCTAAACAGAGATGAATTCAAAAGAGTTATTTAGTGTTTGGATTAGTGGACCGCAGCAATGTCAAGTCTTTTGTTTCAAGGAATCCCTCTGTTCTCTTGTTTGTTGAGTCTGTTGTTACAGATCTCAGTCAGAGATGATTTAAAGCCTCTGATTAACTTGTCACGGTGGCCCATGTTAGACAGGAACATATAAGCTCCCATGGCCATGTCCCGCTGTGAACATGGAACTGGAATTAAAGGGGTCATATGATGCGATTTCAAGTTTTCCTTTCTCTTTGGAGTGTTACAAGCTCTTGGCGCATAAAGAAGATCTGTAAAGTTGCAAAGACTAAAGTCTCAAATCCGAAGAGATATTCTTTATAAAAGTTGAGAGTCAGCCACACCTACCTAAAATGGCTTGTTCTAACACGCCCCCACATATCTATGTCACGATGTGGGAAGATTTGCATAACGCTGCCCAAATGTTCACGCAAAGAAAGAAGATGTAACTTTTATTCTCGCTGTAGTATTGTTGTTGCCGCCCCCGCCGCCATGTCGTGAAGGCGCTGTGTGTTTCGTTGTGAAAGCGAAACTACTTTGTTTGGTCTTCCAAAAGAGGACGATATCTGCTTCGTCATGCCTAGAGCTGATCCGTGCTGGTTGCTGAGGAAATACATCTGACAGCACACTTCAAAATGTAGGTATATAAGTAATTTGCCAGGGTTAAACTTGTTTTCTGGGTGGCTCCAGAGCTGTTCATGGGTCTTCTTCTTGCACGATCTCTCAGTTTGTGAGGACGACCTGCTCAGATTTACAGCACTCATCAGCACTTGTGGCATAATGTTACCATTAAAAATAACATGTCAACTTGTCCCTCTTGCTTACATTGGAATTGGGGCCAATACTAAAATGCTTAAAAAAAACGAATTCACACTTTTAGTGACAAAACACCTAATACCGTAAATATGATGAGAACAACTGTAAAGCTGAAATAATACCAACATGTAACAGAAGGATCAATGAAAGTGTATTTCTGTGGAACACAAAAAAAATAAAAAATAAAATGTCACTGTTAAAAAAAAGTATTTTGAGTATGCAATGAAAGTCAGTGGGGTCCAAAACATTACTGGAACTCACTGATTTTCATTGTATGAACAAAAAACATCTGAAGCATTTTTCAAAATATCAAAGTATTTTGTGTTCCACAAAATAACTATTCCTGAATAGTTTGCCCAAAAATGAAAATTTGCTTAATGTACTAATGTACAAATTGTAGTCTGTTACTGATTCCAAATTACATCACAAAAATTGTAGTTAGTAACATAATCCATTACATTACATATTTTAGGTAATATAATCGTACTACGTTTTTATTACTTTTAGATTACTTCTTGTTACTAGCAACATAAAGTGCATTAAACATTACATTACGTCAAGATTTAGGTTTCGAGAAGGAACTGCAGGGGGTTTGTGAGTTTAATGAAAAGCTAATCATTAAATCAGAAAAATGTGACATTAAAATAAATCATTTTAAAATAGCAACAATTAAAATAAAACAAATAGTAAAGATATTAAATATTTAATGCAAATGCAAAAATCCCCTTAAAATCTCGGGATACGTCGAGAAAATATATTAGGTGAAAGATGTTGTGCTCTAAATAAACAAACAAACAACTAAATAAATAAATAATTGGGAATCCCTTCTTTACATGTAAATAAGATACAATTTGAATATGTGCATTTTAATATGTTTGAAGGACAAAAGCCTTCCAAAGACAAAGACTTGTGTGGATAATACATAATCATGTAATCAATAAAATAGTAATTGTAGTCTGATTACAAGTATTTTAAAATGTATTATAATCTAATTACAAGTACTTACTTTTTGGAATGTGATTACATAATCCAGATTACATGTAATCAGTTACTAGCCAGCACTGCCTCAGGTCATCCAAGATGTAGATGAGTTTGTTTCTTCATCAGAACAATTCTGGAGAAATGTAGCGTTACATCACTTGCTCACCAATGGATGCTCTGCAGTGAATGGGTGCCGTCAGAATGAGAGTCCAAACAGCTGATAAAAACATCACAAGTAATCCACATGACTCCAGTCCATCAATTAACGTCTTGAGAAGTGAAAAGTAAAATTTCAGCAAATTTTCACTTTTGGGGGAACTACCTATACAGTAGCTAAACCATTAAGTTCACTGTGATTCAATATTTTTATGTGCGTATATATTAAAAAAAACAACATAAAAAAATTGACTGTAAAACATCTATTTAGTCAAGAGGAATAATTTGCATTTCCTGCATAGGAGAAGCATCTTACTAGAATGGATTTGGTCTTTTAAGTAACTTAAGTAAGGAACACTGTGCTGCTGTTTGTGAACAAAAGCGTATTAAAATGTCTCCGTTGGTTTTTCACGTGGCTAATAGATTTCCTATGCTTTCATTGTGTGCTGGTGAACTATGAAACCACACACATAACAGCATGCTTCAAACTTCCCTTTTAACAGCAGCCAAACACCCAGAGACTGCTCGCCCTGTTGTGTTTTTTCTGTCTCTCGATACAGATTAATACTTATAAAGATAATTCCCAATGAAATTTTTTTACAGACCCTTCGAAGGCCTTTACAGTTTTTATGTGACCATATAGTAAATTTCAAGTCAATTGTGTAGATTTTCATGACTATATGCACATGTAGGCCATTAAACTTTTGTTGGTCTCGAGTTATTAATTCACTTTGAAGCGCTGCCTAAAACATCTTTGCGTTCTCACATATACACATTTGTCAATCCGTATGTATGTCCCAGCTATGCTTTGATGGACAGATGGTGTCAGTCGCTCTCAACGTCTTCAGTTTTGCGGCTAATTAATTCAATGTCATTTTGGGAGAGGAATTCCGAACAATGGATTTGTTTGCTGTTGTTTGTATTGGGTTTTAAATGTGATATGGAAAATTCGACGTAATTCTAGGATATAGCCTGATTCTGGGTGTTGTCTCAACAGTCAACCGCAAAAAGGAACACAAATGTGCAACAAATCTGTGATCAGAGAGCGCTTCATGTTGAGTAACAGCATCAGAATCTTTGACACACTTGACATGCATCCTGAATGTCTGAAAGCCATTTGAAGAAAGAAAATGCACCCCCCTTATAACTCAAGGAGTATATATCATGAAACATACAGTATATGTGACCGTAAAACCAGTCTTAAGTCGCTGGGGTATATTTGTAGCAATAGCCAAGAAAACATTGTAAGGGTAAAAACGATAGATTTTTCTCTTATGCCAAAAATTATTAGGATATTAAGTAAAGATCATGCTCCATGAAAATATTTTGTAAATTTCCTACTGTAAATATATCAAAACTTAATTTTTGATTAGTATTATGCATTGCCAAGAACTTCATTTGGACAACTTTAAAGGTGATTTTCTCAGTATTTTGATTTTTTTGCACCCTCAGATTCCAGATTTTCAAATACTTGTATCTCGGCCAAATATTGTCATATCCTAACATCAATGGAAAGCTTATTTATTCAAAAAAATGACCCTTATGACTGATTTTGTGGTCCAGGGTCACATATGCTTACAAATAAGCCATCTTCTATAATTATATATCTAGATGTTCAACTAACAGACAACAGGCAACACATTATTCATTCAAAAGCAGCAATTCCACAAAAGATAAAAAGTCAGACCTAAATTGATTTAAAAATTAAATTATTTAATGAAACAGTAATATTTAGATAATATTGATATTGAAGTTTTATTTTCTATTCATTTGAAATTTAAAGTTTGCATTGTTTGCAACCATCTTACCAAATCTTTTCAGTATTAGTTTTAGTATCGAGATAAAATATTAGTTTTTATCAATAGTATAAATTCGTTTTTAATCGTTTTCATTTTAGTTTTTGTTAAAGCTTTAGTGTAATTTAATAATTGTATTCTTTTTTCTAGTTTTTGGTGTTTTTAATGTTATATATAGTTATATAGTTTTTATTATTTTTTATTTCTAGCTTTAGTTCATTTTAGTACACCAAGTTAAACTAAATGAAAATGAGAAATGTTTCCAACTAGCAGAAATGAAATAAAATACGTTTTTAAGTTGATTTAATTTCAGTTATCGTTATTTCATTTCAGGTAACAACTTCTTTCAGTTTTTTTTTTTTAAGTTACCAATTAACCCTGATTTTGGCACATGCCAAATACATATTACATATATTTGTATATCCGATGAAACTGTGGGTCTTGAATTTTGTTGCTAGAAAATCTTGTTGCTGGACATAGTAACCACTAGTGTCATGAAACCCGTAAAGCCCTACAGAATCTAAGGAATTTAGTTTCCAAGCCATTCAGTTCAATCGTTATACATAGTAACATAACTGCACCTTTGAACTGTTGGTGGTAAAAATGGTTGATTTGATGGCGAGACCCTCCTCTTCTTCTCAAACTTTCACCATATGGTTCTATACGAGCTGCCACAGACTCCCATCTAGAAACGACAAATTAGGTAATCTGAAAACGAATCAATCTTCCCCTCATCGTAGGGTGTGTTCAGTTCAATCACAAACAATCAAGGGGGTTCCTTGATTTGAGGGGGCACTCACTTGCTCAAATACAGCTCATTCTTCTATACGAGCTGCCACAGACTCCCATCTAGAAACGACAAATTAGGTAATCTGAAAACGAATCAATCTTCCCCTCATCGTAGGGTGTGTTCAGTTTATGAATCACAAACAATCAAGGGGGTTCCTTGATTTGAGGGGGCACTCACTTGCTCAAATACAGCTCATTTGATATTCATAACCGCCACATAAAGTGTCCATCTTTCCTCCAGGAAAACTGTTGCTTGAAGAAGACACTTCACTCCTGACTTCTGAGGGCACATCAGCATTCTGGCATTGAGATGCAGTCTTTAGATAACAAATCTCCTCTGAGGAGCCATCACCACCACTAATCTTCCAAACAAACTGTATACCTTCTCTACTTAGTAATGCATGTAACGAGATTTTAGCGAGAGAAACTCCATGTGAAAGGAGCCATGGCAGAACAAGTTTGTTTCATGCAATTAATCAATAGAGATACATAATGCAAAACTGAAAAGGATTTTTACATTTTTTTTTATTAGATGACAATGATGTTGAGCTCCACTCGTGGAGTTAATTACTTTTGACAGAATTGGGGTTGGAACGGATGCATAAATCCATCAGTTTAACAGAACAGAGCAGAATCTGTTCAGCAGGGAACGACACTTCCTCTGCAAACATCTATGATGCTCCTCTTGAGGGACCAATAAAACAAAGTAAATCAAAATGGTGTTAAGAAACAAGCTCAGATAAGATTAATTCAGAGGAAATGAACATGATTCCCTAACTATTCACTATTAAAAATAATGATTCCATTCTGGATCTTAACAACCAAACGCTTTATTTGCGAACGGAGAGGAAACAGACTACAAGAACACACTTTTCTGGACTGTTGATATCTGAATTTTCTCTGCTGCACAAGCTATATTGTGTTCCTGTTTCAAATAGTTTCATCTTTTATATTTTTAGTTTACTTGATAATGTTAACTTACAAGTCAACATGAAATCTAAATGTATGTTTTGTAATATACGTCTGATCTTACTGTACTTAATGCACAAACAAAAACATTATAATTGCATTTTATGAATTTAGGGTAATATTTATTAATAAATATACTATTGTTCACTGTTAATTCAGGTTTATTCAATATATTCACTATATATATACAGTGGGGCAAATAAGTATTTGATACACTGCTGATTTTTCAAGTTTTCCCACTTACAAAGAATGGAGAGATCTGTAATTTTCATCGTAGGTATACACCTCAACTGTGAGAGACAGAATTAAAAAAAAAATAATCCAGAAAATCACATTGTATGATTTTTAAATAATTAATTTCCATTTTATTGCATGAAATAAATATTTGCTACAATAGAAAAATAGAACTTAATATTTGGTACAGAAACCTTTGTTTACAATTACAGAGGTCAGACGCTTCCTGTAGTTCTTGACCAGGTTTGCACACACTGCAGCAGGGATTTTGGCCCACTCCTCCATACAGGTGTTCTCCAGATCTTTCAGGTTTTGGGGCTGTCGCTGGGCAACATGGAGTTTCAGCTCCCTCCATAGATTTTCTATTGGGTTCAGGTCTGGAGACTGGCTAGGCCACTCCAGGACCTTGAAATGCTTCTTACGGAGCCGCTCCTTAGTTGCCCTGGCTGTGTGTTTGGGGTCATTGTCATGCTGGAAGACCCAGCCACGACCCATCTTCAATGCTCTTACTGAGGGAAGGAGGTTGTTGCCCAAAATCTCGCAATACATGGCCCCATCCATCCTCCCCTCAATACGGTGCAGTCGTCCTGTCCCCTTTGCAGAAAAGCCCCCCCAAAGCATGATGTTTCCACCCCCATGCTTCACGGTTGGGATGGTGTTCTTGGGATTATACTCATTCTTCTTCTTCCTCCAAACACGTCGAGTGGAGTTTATACCAAAAACTTCTATTTTGGTCTCCTCTGACCACATGACCTTCTCCCATGGCTCCTCTGGAACATCCAGATGGTCTTTGGCAAACTTCAGACGGGCCTGGACATGTGCTGGCTTGAGCAGGGGGACCTTGCCCACGCTGCAGGATTTTAATCCATGACGGTGTAGTGTGTTACTAATGGTAACCGTTGAGACTGTGGTCCTAGCTCTCTTCAGGTCATTGACCAGGTCCTCCCGGGAGGTTCTAGGCTGATCCCTCACCTTTCTCAGGATCATTGATACTCCACGAGGCGAGATCTTGCATGGAGCCCCAGTCCGAGGGAGATTGACAGTCATCTTGAATTTCTTCCATTTTCTAATAATTGCGCCAACAATTGTTGCCTTCTCACCAAGCTGTTTGCCTATTGTCCTGTAGCCCATCCCAGCCTTGTGCAGGTCTACAATTTTGTCCCTGGTGTCCTTAGACAGCTCTTTGGTCTTGCCCATAGTGGAGAGGTTGGAGTCTGATTGATTGAGTGTGTGGACCGGTGTCTTTTATACAGGTAACAAGTTCAAACAGGTGCAATTAATACAGGTAATGAGTGGAGGATAGGAGGGCTTCTTAAAGACAAACTAACAGGTCTGTGAGAGCTAGAATTCTTGCTGGTTGGTAGGTGATCAAATACTTATTTGCCCCACTGTACATACTGTATATCAGTTCAGTTAATGTATTCAACCTGAAATGTTAAAAATGTATACAGTATGTAAGATTTACTTTAAAATAAACTAAAATTACAATTAACTTCACTTAATTCCAGAAGGACAAAATCTAGTTCTGCACTACATTTTTGTTCCCATTTAATACCCATTTCACAAGTTATTATGTTTAATTACAGAACTTAAATGGGTTACGAATGCCATTTTATGTTTTTAAATCTATCATCACCTTTTTTACCTGCAAATTAATTATATTGATGTCAAAAACAATTATGTAAAAAAAGGGTAGCATTTTAATCATTATACAATCCAATTCCTTTAAAAAAACGTGTAAATCTATTGTCAGGTCAGTGTATAAACACATTACCAAGAACAGGTATATAAAGAGACATAATCAAAGAGTAGCTTTCAAAGACTTTATTCATCTCAAACGTGTCCCTTAACTCAGCGCAGGTCAAGAGGTTAGAGAAGAAGTCTCCTCACAGAAAACAATTCTCCCCGAAGTTTCTATTTGATTCCGCTGTTACTCATTGTCTGAGCTTTGCACACTCCTTTGCCAGCGACCTCAAAGGCAGCTCCCTTGTAAGTGGCCACACATTGGTCATCGGTGCGCAAATCTGGCTGGACCTGCTCCCACACTTTCTTCTTAGGGTTCAGCTCCTTGTCAGGCTCACCTGGAACAACAAAACAGAGAGGCAGAGAGTTTGAAGTGCTGATTAGTTTTTCTCCCAACAGCTGTAAAAAGACTGAACACAAAAGCAGTTTTTGAAATCCTCTCGATATCATTAACATCAGTTATGAACATCAGTTCTAGTTGAGCCAAAACGAGATGCTCCAAAACTCAAGAACTCATGGAAACCAGATGAAGATCTTTGTTTTTGCTACTACCTGCAATAAGCGGACATAAATCAAACCAAAATGAATTCAAAATCTTGATTTGAATGCTGACGGGGATCCTGTTATTTGCATTATTCTACTGCTGACCTTTTCACAACCATCGTAAGTGCTACAATCCAAATGAGACGAGAAATTCCGAAAGCCGAGAAAGGACTATGAAAGGTCACAGTCTGTCTCCATTACTTTTAATGACGAGTTACAGATGATTGCATTAAATGCAAGATAAAAACTGAAAAATAAAAGTCATATGAATAATAAAAATGTCATATGAATCGCAAAGACTTTTACATGCGATCATACCAAACAATTGCATGGCAAACCATGAAAAACAACAAAACAAAATAAGTTTACAATAAACTGATAGCACCATTTTTTGCTGTAAAGGTCATTTATGAGGAAGTTGGAGAACTGCTTCATTCCTGCTACGTGCTTTGTTTTTGTATTGGGAAAAATGGTGATTAACTTGGAAAAAAATGAATTGGACAACATTTGATGTTTTTTGGCTCTTCCTTTTAGTTATTGTGCTCAACTGACCCCAAATGCTACACTCCTCCAAATAGCTTCCACGCCAGATCCACCATATTATTTCACAGCACAAGAATACAATTTGGATTGTTTGTGAGGTTCCCTTGCGCACTGAGGAATGTGCTCTTTATTAGCTCATATAACAGAACACAAACAATTGCGTAACCAAACAACGAACTTCATGTTCTTTATTGAGAGATCTTAAGAATTCAAATGAACAGCCGTGGTTAAAGGTATCTAAGGTATCTGCAGGATTTTTAAGCTCAAATGTAACTTTTTATGACCTGCACAAATAAAATTAATACCATATGTGACCCTGGAGCACAAAACCAGTCTGAAGTCGCTGGGGCATATTTGTAGCAATAGCCAAAAATACATTGTATGGGTCAAAATTATCGATTTTTCTTTTATGCCAGAAATCATTCGAATATTAAGTAAAGATCATGATCCATGAGGATATTTTGTAAATGTCCTACCATAAATATATCAACACTTAATTTCTGATTAGTAATATGCATTGCTAAGAACTTCATTTGGACAACTTTAAAGGCGATTTTCTCAATACTGTTTTTTTTTTTTTGGCACCCTCAGATTCCAGATTTTCAAATAGTTGTATGTCGGCCAAATATTGTCCGATCCTAATAAACCATACATCAATGGAAAGCTTATTTATTCAGTTTTCAGATAATGTATACATCTCAATTTCGACACTTAAGACTGGTTTTTTGGTCCACGGTCACATATGAGCGCAGTAGGGCAATGTCTATTGTAACATATTAAACTGTAAAATGACTGTAAAAAACATGATTTACAGTTCAGATAAAGAAATGTATGAGAAAATGAATGAGTCAAAAGTATAAATTATTTGATTAATTTAAACAATTATTATCAATCAATTAAATAACAAACATATTTTACTGTCTTAATTGTTTAGATTTTCCACTAGTTTTTCTTTATAGCTTATAGCACATTTACAACTCTGCGTGTTTGCTGCGTAAAAAAGGGTTGATTTTCACATTGGTCTGAACAAAAACAGCCGGGCTTATTGAAAATGCACATTCATTCTCTGCCAGCAGGAGATGCTTTTTCAACGGCAGAAATATAGTGGTTTCCCCGGTAACGGCTGTACACAAAGCAGCGCAACACCTGACTTTGAAACGTGCAGCGCTTGTGTTGATTTAAAGAAATCATAACCTTTTGAGGTTTAAGTCTCATTAAGCCATAATCGCAATTCTTGTCTTTCCATGCCCAAATTTAAGACCTCTTGAAATCAAAATTAAGACTTTCTTGTACCATTTAAGACTTTTTATGGCCTTAAATTTGATACAACTAAACCCTGGACAAAGTCTTGAAAATCTGAACCCCCCAGAGTCACATTGCAAGACGTTTCACCACCGGCATGAAGTCTGATCTACATTACAGCTTTTTAGGGCCAAAAATCATCCACTTAAACGGGAAGAGATCTTCTGAATATATGAGCATCCCTCACAAGATGAAAACATGCTGTGGCAGGTTTGATCAATGATAGCAATGTCTTGTGACCAAACGTGGCAAAGTTTGAATGCTATGGCAAAAGGAAAATTTTCACTGACTACCAACAATCTCTTATATGGCTACAGAAGACTTGGAATATAGTGCATGTATCGTATGGATACATTTTATATTTTTATGGAGCATTCTTGTCCATTTAGAGCACGACAGCTCCTGGTTACCATATGCTTGCTTCTTTGTTTAGAAAAGAACAACATGTACATTCTGCTTAACTTTTGTGTCCCATGGAAGAAAGAAACTCAAACTGGTTTTGGAACAACGTGAGAGCGAGTAAATCATAGCAGAGCTTTGATATTTGGTAGAGACTTTACTTTAATAAAGCAGCATGATGCACTCAGATGGGCTCCATGAAGCAGACTGTATGTGCCATTGGACTGCTGGACAGTAATGTCATATTTCATTGTGGTACGTTTGTGTACTATAAATATGTAACATTACCTGGGAAGCCCTGGAAGGTAATCCTGTCTCCAGCTACGGCTCCACTCGGGGGATCCAGGATTTCAACTTTTTCTGGAGAGCTGGCACACATGACCATGGCCTGGGACAAGACACCTCTCATCTTAGCATGCTTCAGGTTGCATAGGAGGACAGCCATGCGATTCTGCATCTAAAGACAGAAAAAAAACCCATAACTAAACAAGCGGCACAAGAACCAAGTGTGATCTTCTTAAGCAGTTAAAAAGAATACTATAAATTAAATATAATTTATTGCATGTCAGAATGAGAAGTTATGCAACAGTCCAAAAACATCAACAACATACCGTATTATGAGGAACAGCTGGGCAACTTTATAATTGCTGAATTTTTTGGTTTTTATAACCAAGAACCAGGGATGCAGAAAAAAAACAGACCCTCAACAAAATTAATAAACTGAATACATGCAATAATCATTCAACTCATCTACTTCCAAATCCCTTACAAAATGAACTGTAGACATTCATTATTATTTCAACTCTATAAATGCACAAACATGCTTAAAGCAACTGTGATGTAGTCATAACCCAACATGATTCAATTAAATGAATGAAGGAAACAGATGCGTTTTATAGGTGAAATTAGAATTTCTGACGAGCTGCTAGGAATCCCCTAAACAAATCGTAAACTCGGGGTTCTGGAAAATAAAGCACAAGAGACTGTCTGCATGGAACAGGTTTATGGACCTGCATGAATCGTAGTAGTGCAGACGTTTTATATGAAACTGTAAAACTGAAATATCCCCTTCCCAATATTCTGAAACATAACACCTAATCAACAAGAGCTGCATTCATTATGTGGCAAACAAAGATTGCTCTCAGGTACAGTAGCAAGACGTTGAGCCATCACGTTACTTCAGACTATTCCAAACATTGTCTAATAGGGGTGTAAATATTAGCTCAATTACAAAGAAATGTTTTTTATTTTTTTACTGAACGATACAATGAATCTAGAAAGCTGCGATTTGGCCATGATTCAGCTTGTTTCATGTATGATTCATGTTTCTTTAAATATGCTGAAGACACTTGAAGGACAATTTAATAAAAATTTTTTTTAGCTTTTTAAAGTAAACCAGTAATTTTTTTTATTAAATATAACAAATCAAAAAGTAATATATTTTAAAAAGGGAACATATTTTGATTAAGCTAACATGCTATATTTTAAAAGGTGTAGAATTATTTAATTCTATAAATCAATCAAATCTGACAATAAAAATTCAATGCACATTTAATACTGTGATTAATTTGTAATTAAAGCAATTGCATTTTAATAATGTAATTGTATTTATTAAATGTAAATAATGTTAATTTAATTAAACATTTTATATTTAAAAAATAAATTAAAATAATTCTTTTTTAATTATAATAATGACTTTAGGCGTGATTAAATGATTTGGTGCATTTCAGAAAATGAAAAACTTTTAATTAATAGCAATAACAATATTAATTGATTAAGGTGCTTTGCAAATTCCTGAATAAATGCATTAAATGATTTGTTGCATTTCAGTGATTTCTGTAATGCATTTAATTCTAATGACCGTCAAAACTGGACTCGTGATAAACATGGGTTAGATGCGTCAGTACCTGCTCCAGAGGGATGTGTTTGACCAGTCCACTGACAACAGTGCGTGGAGATGCTTCACCAACATCCACCTGCTCAACGTAGAGAGAGTCGGCGTCAGGGTGCTTTTCGGCGCTGATGATGCGGCCCACTCGCAAATCCAATCGAGACACGTCTACTTTCGCCTCTTCCTGAGGCGGCGCCGCTGCCTTCTTCTCCTTCTTCTCTCCTGGACCAAAAGTGCATTACAGATCATCAGATGATGTCTTTCACATATTTTTCTGTTTGTAAGTCAGAACACAAACATGATTCATAACTTTAGCAATTACAACCTTCAACCAACACAGCGTAAATATCTGTAAAAAGCACAAGCTGTGGAAGTAGAGCTGTTAGAGACATTGTACCAACCTCGGCACACCGTGTCATTCATGGGTTTTATTACGGTACATGTCCACCCTGAGGAAATGTGCCTTTAGTTTGTGAGGTGTTTTTAATGCAACCCTTTGAATGATATTTTTAGCTTGTGCATATTGTTCCCTAGGGAGCTGTTGGGATACTTTTAAAAGTCTACAACTGGAAATTATGTCGGCTTTTCATCTGTGTTCTGTTTCTGAACTTTTCCCAAAACAATTGTGCCAGCAATCGCTTCAGTATGGTGCTTGTGTCTAATCGCTCCAGTCATCTGAAAATAGTACAACTTTACCACTGTTTCCGCACTTATGGGGTTGGTGAACCGTTTTGGATCACCACTTCACCCTACAAGTCTTGAAAATGAAAACCTCTGTGTACTCTATACATGCATAAGCAGTGAACACAATGGTTTCCAGGTTGAGGAAATCAAAGCTCTACAGTTCAAAAGTCTGGGGTCAGTAAGACTGTTTTTTAAAGAAATAATATTTTTTCATTTAGCAAGGATGCATTAAAATGATCAAAAGTGACAGTAAAAACAGTTTTGCCATCACAGCAATAAATTACATTTTAAAATTTGCAGTAAAATAAAATCACTTTACAGTCAAGAAGGCCAAAATTACCATTTTTCGTGCCAAATTAATTTTATATTAGATTTCATCAAACATACCAATTATTGCTTTTAATACTTGAAAAAGTCAAAGGGCACCAAAGCTGCACCTTATGTAGAAAGTGCCAGTAATATTTTTCATATTTATTCATTTTCATGCAACACTGCAATGTGGCTGGGTTAAACCTCCTTTATTTTCTCAGAAAACCTTTTGAGTTTCAGGTAATGTTGTCAATAGCTGTTAAATATGCTTCTTATTCCAAACTTTTAATAAGGAAAAATGAGTGAAGTACACGACCCTTCACTTTGAAGCATGCAGACTACGTGTCTAATTGATTCAATCACAGCCTTTTGCGGTTTAATAATCACACATGGCTATTGTGAATTCATTGGTGATGTACATTAATCACGCAGCCCTAATTTAAGAAAATGCTGGTAGAAAAAGTGCCAAGAGTCCTCAAAGTCTTCTAAATGTGAGAAATCATGTAGTTCTGCCAAGAAACAGATATGCATGAACTACAGGTGCTACATCCACACCAAAACACAGCATTCAACGCTGAAGGAAAAGAGACGTATTTGAAAATAATGAAACTCCTTTTAACATCTGGCCCAAAGGGAACGCACAAGTTAACTTGTTATTCCTCAGCCCATAAATGCACAAAAACGATCTGTGATCTGTACTTAGATATGAAGTAGAACAGAGCGTTCCCAAGTTGAAGGGATTTAAGTGATTGGAAATGAAAATCATTTTTCATAATAAATAACCATGAAAGGAAATCTGATCCATTTCAAATGCTCTATTCTTTAGGGTATGAATACTTAGAAACGTAACCCCCTAAAGACAGCGGTGACGTCTTTAAATCTGGTTTGCCTTCAGATCTGATCTGGAGTTTGACCTGCATCCACAACTTGCATTCACTCAGTCTCTTCTCAAACTCTATCAAGCTTTTCAAATGTGTTCATTACACGGCATTGTTTATGAGAGTGGGATTGTGCATTAGTAAAATGTTTTTCTCATTTATGTTCCTATCTGATGTGTAAATCATTCACATATTCTCCAAAAATTCAATTAACCCCTAGACATGACACAGTCTACTCTTTTAATAAGTCATTTTTATGGCCCTATATGATTGACACTTTCTTTTCAGTGGAATTTACAATTATAATTAGACATAAAAGTTCTATATGCAACTTAATTTCATTCAGTGGGAGTAGATTTAGCAACTAATTCTAAAAGATCTGATTTTGATTCTGACATCGCAAACGTTTTGGATGGGGTTGCAAATGAATCAACAGCACTGGAAACTTTGCCACTGCAGAGATGAGCTGTTATAAAGGAAATGCCATATTAATAGTCTCAGAAGTATGCTTACCCTTCTTCTCGGCTTTCATCTTTTTCGTGTCATCGTTGTTTTTGGCTGGTGGGGTTTTTGTGGCTGGGGCAGGAGCAGAAGGGGCTGCTGGGGCAGGTGGCTCTGAGGCTGTGGGTTTAGAGACACACTGGATGCTGGGCTCCGCTGAAGGCATGGCCACATCTTTCACTGCAAAGAACAAATCAAATTATTTCACTACTTTATCATTAGAAAAACTATGCTTTTGTGAATCCTAAATGCTCAACACAATGCGAAGATCTACTTATATTAATCTGAAGGCACTTCTGACCACCAAAACAGGCATCACTGATGTTTAAACGTAGGTGGTCACATGTTGATGCATTTAATTTTACACTATAGATGTTTTGAAATCTAAAAGTTACATTATGTTTTCAAGTACAGTATCTTAGCATTTCATTATTTCCAAAACATCAGCAAGAATGCAGTATATTGTGTGATATTATACCTCCTCTCCTCTTTTCTATTTCAAGAAGTTGATTCTTCAGTTCATCGATGTCCTTCTTGAGCTTGGCGTTCTCCACCATCAGTTTCTTTTCCTCTTTCACCGTGGCCTGCACAACTACACCAAACAACACATTCATTAGAACAAGACAGACACACATTAATTCAGAACTTCTCAACCGTCTACTGCTTATGTGTACTGTAAGTTACAATGTCAATACAACAGTCCTTTTTAAAAACCGCAATCACACAATCAAAGTCACTGTGCTTTAAACACACAAAGCTATTTTAGTTTTATAAAAGATATTCACTTACTATGTTTTTGTTTGATATTTTAGCGCAACGATAAAATAAACACCACAAAAGTTTAGTGGCTGTACGATTTTGAAAATGTTTTTGAAAAGTCTCTTCTGCATACCAAGGCTGCATTCATTTGATCAAAAATACAGTAATATTGTAAAATATCATCACAATTTGAAAATGATGTAATCAATTCCTGTGATGATAAAGCTGAATTTTCAGCATCATTACTCTAGTCTTCAGTGTCACATGATCCTTCAGAAATCATTCTAATATGCTGATTTTGAAACATTTCTTCAATGTTGAAAACAATTTGGCTGCTCTATATATTTTTGGGAAACTTTGATACTTTTTCCATTATTCATTGAATACAAGGTTCCAAAAAACATAATTTAATCAATTTAATGCATCCTTGCCGAATAAAAGCAATTGTTTAATAAAAAAAAAAAAAAAAAAAAACTGACCCCAAACTTTTGAAAGGTAGTGTTAATATATAAAATAATACATGCATCTTTATAATATTTTTCCCTTATTAAAATAATATTGTTTTGGTTCCAATGGTATAAACGTTTGAAACCTCTATAAATGCAAATATTATACTTCTAAGCACATTCTGAAGTAGATTATTAAACTATTACTCTTTCTGCTTTTCATCCTCTCAGACATCCTTATTGGTCATTGACCCGGGTTCAACACACATGCACGCCTCATGCATCCACTTACTGGCTTTCTCCTTCAGCAGCTGGACCTGCTGCTTGAGGTATTCGATGATCTGGTCAGCCTCTGCGGCCTTCTGTTCCAGTCTCATGAGTGAGGGTGTGTGGCCTGACATCCTGAAAAGGGATCGTACCAGGAACCTGAAAAACAAGCCAAAGGAAAAGATCAAACGCTGTAGGAAATCTTAGTCACTCATAAACATTGTTTTTTAAAAAAGAGGATCCACAGAGACATCCTATCCGTGTTTGGGAACATGCGGCACTTGAGAGCACGGCCTTGTTAAATGAGATCTTTTCAGATCTTTGGCGCATGTAAACATGAGGTGTTTTGGCACACTTTACACGGTGCTTTAATTTGTAATTTATACCTATATGTGGCCAAGTTTCTGTCCTAAACCCCTTCCATGAAGGAGAATGGTAATGAAACCGCTGACACCAGCCAGATGCTCAACAATAGATCGGCTAGATGCCAAACAACATGCGAAAACCTCATCAAAGCGTACATTCTCCATCCTAATCCCAGCGAACCCTGCTTTGGATTCTCACTTCAGTACTGGTAGAACGTTTAAATCGCCTCGCCAATGTCCAGGTCAACAGCAATATTCTCCAACAACGAAGCGGATGGAATCAAACCATATGGCATCGAAATGTGTGTGTTCTCATGTCCACGATAATACAAATACTGCGTAATTGCATCACTGTCCTCTCGGCTCTGTTTTGATTGAGGAATCCTCTTTGGCTCCACAACGGATCAAACAACAATTCCCATTCAGTCGAAAGACAGCTGGTGAAGGAACATGGACACGTTACACATTTGGCTTGGGCTCATCCACTGCAAAAGGACTAAGGGAATTTTTACAAGGCGTAGGAAAAAGAGAAGAACACATCATAACACATAGTGCAGGGTGGTGCTGGAAAACAACAGCTGGCGCCGGATGAAAACAGAGCGTTCAGATGAGGAAATTAGAAACACAAAAAAGCTGGAGTTGATAATATCGTGGATCAAAGTCTCTTGTTTTTGAAGTTCTTGAACTGCTTTAAATGGGCCTGTGGTGGAAGAATTTATGAGCACCATGACAGGACTGTTTTCATTTGCATAACCCCTGAAAACGAGTCCCGGGGCCGAGCCGGAGTCTAAAACACTTCCAAAAAGCTCAGTTGTCACCGTTTTCCCATAATGCCCTGCAGCGGTGGTCATCGGCATCATATGACAGCCTATAAACATGAATATTAGTCATGCAACAGATATACGATTTCTGAAACGCAACCAAAAAACGCAAAGGCGCCTGTGAAACAAACCTTGAAAATGTTAGGCCATGTGTTACATCTGACACCAGTGAATGTAACACTTGCAGGAGCAGCTGTCACTGTCATGCAAGTCTGAACGGTGAGGAGATAATGACCACGCACTTGTGCCAACACATTAGCCAGCGCTTACATTGGCCACCAGCCCCAGTCAAATCACAATAAAGACTTCATTCTCTTCTATTCAAGAACTTCCACATCCCACAGGAATGTTTTTATGTAACCGTAATTGTCCTTGAAATAACTGCATAGGGACCCAAAAGAAAAGCACATGACATGTCCTATATTTTACATCTAGACTATTTTGGGGCACAAAAAAAAGTGTGGAATATGATTTTTTTTTATTTTTTTTTATTAATGTGTAACCATTTATTTGATAATTATTAAAATAATGTACGATTTATTATTATTATAAACAATTATTCTAATTTATTTAGTAAGTTTAAGGTCTGTAAAACAAACACGTCCATTTTAATATGACAGAACTGGAGAAATGATTATTGTGTCAACACATTTGTAACATTTATTATCGTTTACAACACCTTCGTGCATTAAGTCACTACACCGATTTATGAATTGGAAAATAGGTTATGTTTTACTCGAATGGACTCTATTATGTTAAACAAATTAAACAAGATGAAGGCTTTTTCATATATAGGTGGCCTGAGCAAACACAGTATAATGATGCAATATGATGACAATAAGACAACACCTTGCATCATACTTTTGTCAATTAATTTCAGATACATATTCTAATCTTCAGGACATGCATGGTGGTATTTTTATATGCTGACTTGTTCAGAACAAGTGAATAAACCTGTTGGACACACCACATACTGCAAGTGAAAGTAAAAGTAAAACAGAAAGCAATCTATTAAAGAATTATTCATTTCAAAATCAATGGCCATAAATGTTAAAATAATAATTACGAGAGAAATAACAATATATTAATATATATATCAAATAAATTCACTTTTGAAACCTTTAAAGCAGATGACGTCTATGCAAGGAAGGAAATTTAACTATAATAATGTGCCATAATACGATGGGGTTTTTTTCAGTAGCGATATTCTGCAGAAGGAACATTATTACCGTGTTTATATAACTTGTTAGGCTAAACACAGTGCTGACTGTCATCTTCATAGCACGTCTGTCCTTTTACATCTCGACTTTAACTACATTCCTAACACATTATATAGACAAATACAAAATACTCATGAACTAAAACGTCAATGCGAGCTCTGCTACTCACATAAAACTGCAACCGAGTGTTTCTTTCCTGCTCAGCCAGCCACACAGCGCACTTTCACTTGTCCCTCCGGCGTTGTAAGATGACGCCACGGTCACGCGTCGCGGGATAAACGCGTCAACGCGCTGTTTACAAGTCGCCGGAAGACTAAACTGAGTGAGCTCTCAAAACTACAAACATATGTCAGTAATATTATCAATGCACACGTGAATCAAATGGAGCAGTCTTTCATTTCAGATAAACAGGTATGCGGCTTATTTTATTTTGCGTTTGTAAAAGCACTAACGCAAGCAATCGTACGGAAATATATGTGTGTATTGTATGTTATATTTCAATTAAATATTGTAAAATATTATTGGTTTAGTTTATGTTGTAACCGTGTCAGACTAAATATTGTGTTATGTTGTAAGTAAAAAATTTTTTTATGATTAATCTAGGTTGTCTGACATGCATGGCACTCCTAATTTACCACGATTTTACTGTAGTAACACTACAATAGCTATTTATGTTGTATTAAACAATCCTTATTGATTTCAGAAATTACAAAATAATGTACAGAAATAATACAACCATTTAAAATGATTTTTCTTGAGACGTGGGACAAAACAGGTCCAGCAAGGGTAACTGCTATTAGCTTTAAAAAATAAAAATATTTTCAATTTTAAATGAATAATATAATGCATTTAACACAATGATCACCTTCAATTTAATTTTCTCATTATTATACCAAATCTGTGTTTCTTAATGTCCTTTCACTACGTCTAAAACAGTGCGTACACAGAGAAGGGTTCAATCATTCATATGCAATAAAATGGATAAAAGTGTTTTTTTAATGATGAAAAAGAGCTTGTTTTATCAAAAGCAACACTTAATAATATCTCCTATTAAAGCAAGGTTGTTTTTTAATGACATGTGCATGTTTAATACGATTTTAAAGTTGCGTCCCCACTTTTTGTCAACACCGTCAGCAGAGTACATCAGTGTCAGACATATGTATGTATGTGTGTGTGTGTTCTGTATAACTATATATTCAGTATGCTGTGTATTCCCCATGTCAGTGTGTTTGTTGAGCATCAGGCGAGTCATGCAGCCCCTCAGAGATGCGGAGCTGGGAGCCTCCACCTTCTTCGCCTCTCCTCTTCCTCATGATGTGTGTGGCAGCAATGGTCTTCCTCTCACCCCCAACTCCATTAAGATCCTGGGACGCTTTCAGATCCTCAAGACCATCACCCATCCCAGACTGTGCCAATATGTGGACATCACCAGAGGGAAGCATGGTATGATGGCTTTCATGCTTTATTGTAATGCATTTCTCACTAAATGACTGGCGAATCATCAGATGCCCAAAAAAGATCAAGTCAAATTTTTTATAGTGCTTTACAGATTGTTCCAGCTTCACAGTATTAAACAGAAAAGAATCAGAATCAATGATGCAAACTTCGAAAATGAGACAAATCCAATTTCTGCTGTAAAGCAGCTGTAGCAAGACAGTAAGTCAAGTCAAGTCACCTTTATTTATATAGCGCTTTTAACAATACAGATTGTGTCAAAGCAACTGAACAGCATTAATTAGGAAAATGGTGTGTCAATAATGCAAAATGACAATAGTAAACACTAATTTTTCAGTTAAAGGCAGTTCATCATTGAAATCAGTGATATCATCATCCAGCTCAGTTCAGTTTAAATAGTATCTGTGCAATCATTTGCAATCAAGTCAACGATATCGCTGGAAATGAAGTGTCCCCAACTAAGCAAGCCAGAGGCGACAGCGGCAAGGAACCAAAACTCCATCGGTGACAGAATGGAGAAAAAACCTTGAGAGAAACCAGGCTCAGTCGGGGGGCCAGTTCTCCTCTGGCCAGACAAAACCAGCAGTTCAATTTCAGGCTGCAGCAAAGTCACATTGTGCAGAGGACTCATCTGGTTCCTGTGGTCTTGTCCCGGTGGTCGTCTGAGACAAGGTCTTTACAGGGGCTCTGTATCTGGGGCTCATCTAGTTGTCCTGGTCTCCGCTGTCTTTCAGGGCTGTGGAGGTCCTCTCTAGGTGCTGATCCACCGTCTGGTCTGAATACGTACTGGATCCGGGTGACTGCAGTGATCATCTGATCTGGATACAGACTGGATCTGGTGGCTACGGTGACCTCGGAATAAGAGAGAAACAGACTAATATTAGCGTAGATGCCATTCTTCTAACAATGTAGCAAGTACATCGGGTGTTATGGGAAGTGTTCCCGGTTCTGGTTGACCTAATTAATGCAGCCTAAAAATCCTTTAACGGATTTGAATATTAGAAGCGTATTAGTGTGTTATGTGTAAGCCAGGTTAAAGAGATGGGTCTTTAATCTAGATTTAAACTGCAAGAGTGTGTCTGCCTCCCGAACAAAGTAGTGTCAGTCAGTTCAGTGTTGGTTCAGATAAGTACATTTTGTTCATTATGAAACAAGTTCAATTCAGCTATAAGCAGCTCTATTGAAGACAGCAGTGTTGTTATTCAGCTTGAGTCAGTCCAGTGTTGATTCAGTAACAGTGTCTGTGTTGCAAAATTCATTCAATTCAGCTATAAAGCAGAAGACAACAGTTTCATTGTTCAGCTTAAATTCTAGTTTTGCTTTCATCCGATAGTGTCAGTGTGGTTAAATCGATAATAGTACTGAATATTAAGTGTCTTTTAAACCCCAACAAAGCAAGCCAAAAGCAGAGCCCAAACTCTATTAGGGTAACAGTATAAAGAAGTAACGTCCATCGACAAATGACAGTAAATACAGTTTATTTATTAGAAATAACTCATAAAACAATGCAGCTCATGGCTATCTACTGTAGTTAATTTGCCACTAAATGTTTCAAAATCATGAGAAAATTGGATGGCTTTTTTCAGAAGTGCTTTGGTGTAGCAATGTTGTACCTTGTAAACATTTTGTTATCTTTGTAAAGTTTCAAAATTGATGAACACTGCAACATTGACACTGTTATTGAATTTGATTTGAATCAACATCGAACTGAACTAAGCTGAATAATGACATTTATAGCTGAAATTGAAGTCGTTTCATAATTGATGAACATGCAACATTGACAGTTATTTTCCTGTTTATTTCTGTGAAGCTGCTTTGAAACAATCTAAAGCGCTATATGAATTAAGTCACTTAGTGATTTTTATCTTTGTGGTTTAATGACATTATTCATGTGCGGATTTTGTCTTATGAGAATCTTTCTTTTTATCTTTAGTTGCTTTATGACTATTAGCTCAGTATTTATCATGCACGCGTCCCCTATGAGAAACCCCTTTGAGATCGATGCATGTGTGTATGCAAGCACATGTGTTTGAAGTCTTTAGTTTTTTCTTCACTATGTGATTCAAATAGGAGTAGTATGAATGTTGTGCGTTTTGGAGTGGTCGCAATTGTAAAACAATAGTGTTTTTTGAAGATACTGCGATTTTTCTCAAATATAGATTAAATAAATCACGGATAAATTGACTTGAGATGCAAAAATGTTCATAGCTCAAATAGTAGAGAATGGTGCTTGAATAATCCAAGGGTTTGATTCCCATGAACTCTAATTTGTCCTGTTGACATTTTGCAGAACGGCTGGTTATTGTAGCTGAGCACTATGAAAAAAGCTTGAAGGACTTTCTGATGCAAGGGAAAGCAGTCAGGTAACACATGCAAGATCTTGATGATGAACTGAGCATAATGCATATGGAATGTAACCTGACATTGCTGAAAACAGTATTTATTTGAAATAGAAATAGCCTAAATAAATGTCCAACTGCAGGTCAATTTAAGGCAGCACCAACAAATAAAAGCATCAGTTTATTTAAATGACATGAATATAATGATTCCATTAGTGATTTACCATTGTATCACAATTTGACACAACATTGTCCTATGGTACCATCGCAATATTTCTGAAAGGTGTATTTAAACATTTCACACTCATCATTTTTAATCTGTTCTACATCATCAGGTCAACAGAACCATTGCTTAATATTTTGCAGCAGAGCTTTTTTGTAGTTGTTCTGAGATTCATCAGTGGCTTGTATCTTCTCATGTGGAAGCCATTGACACTGTTGTCAGTTTTTTCATGTGGCCAGTTTTTGGAAAGCTTTTCTTTTTTGAAAGCATTTGATCGTTGTGTGTTATCTTTGGACCATACTATAAGGGTGATATGTTGTATGAATATTGACACAATTGGGATCAGAGTGTAAGAAAATGATGATTGTTGATAGCAGTTGTAACTTGGGTCAGTGTGACAGCAGCTCACTATCATGACTGTTGCTGTAAGATGGTATTTTACTGAGTGAATGTTACTAAAAATGACCTGAAAACAAGACAGAGGACAAAACAACTTATTGAAACCAAGTAAAGCTTCCATTTTTAGACAATATATAACGCATTGAGTAACAATTTCCAATCAGACCAGTCATGTCGAGCAGTATTTTCACCACCCCAATAACCTATCCAGAGTTTTCCAAAGAAACATGTTTTTCATCATCCAGACCTTTCTACACATTTTTAGTCAGAAAAGTCAGAATGTTCTGTTTATAAAATATTTGACTGATAAGAAAACAGTAGTTTCCAGTAAAAGTACATGAGGAGCGCTTTATTCAACACCCTGGTTAGAATAATTTATTAATCATCCTTATTGTTTCATAATAAAGCAAAAACCGTCCCACTTTTGTTCATTAAATGACATAAATTTTTATCCCCATAAGGAATTAGTTTTTGAGGTCAGACTAACCCAGCAGCCTGTGTTTGTACAGGCTGTTTGTCCTGTGTGTCTTCAATTAGAAGCAGACAATTGCAGTGTCCTTTACTTTCTGCTCTTTTTTTTCATCCAGTGTCATGTTATTAAGCACAGAAATACTGTAGCTGTTTGAGCGGAATCCACAGCTAATCCAATGATGTATTCCCAATAACTGATTCATATAAGCAGTGATTAAACAGCTCAGACTGCTAATGGCACTTAAATTAAGTATTATTATAATATTTAATAAATCATATGTATACTATACTAGACTATAATAACTGTTTGTATTTTGTCTTTTTACTTTTACTTAAAGTTTAGAGGTGTTAAAATGTAAAATTTAAATGTAAGATTTTTGTTTGTTTGTTTCTTCTACCCAAAAATATGTGATCGTCCATAACCAGGTCTTTATTCCAGGATAGGTATATATATGAGTAGACATAGGAATATAATTTTAATGGTTTTAATATTATTTAATGTTTAATTTTTCATGATTTCAAGATGTTTTTGTCTCTTAGTCCAGAGAAGGTGTTACAGGTTGCCTATGAAGTGCTGGAAGGATTGGAGTTCATGAATAAACATGGCATGGTGCATCGTGCTTTGTCTCCCAACAACGTTCTCCTGGACTGTGTGGTATGTGAAAACAGAGACATGTATCGAGAACTCACTTTTATTTTAATTTAATTTAATTTAATAAAATTTAATTTAATTTAATTTAATTTAATTTAATTTAATTTAATTTAATTTAATAAAATTTTATTATTTTATTTTAAGTTTTTAATTTTATTTAATTTGATAAAAAAATATGTATTTAATTAAATAATAAAAAAAATTTTTTTTAATTTATTTAATTTTTTTACATTTTATTTTAGTCTAAACCCGTAATTATTGTTGCTCAAACATTTAATAATAAATTATCATAGCTTTAATATAAGAGCTTTATACTAAATAAACTGATAATTCTGACAAACTGTATGTCACTGTTAACATTTGTTGGGTTTATTTAAAACAATAAACACAATAAAATTGTCAGAATGATATGAGAATTGATTTAGTACTGTGATGTGCTTTCAGCTCACTGTTGGAATAAAATGTTCTTTAACAACAGGGTAAAGTGAAGCTGGCCAAATTCGGCCTGTATCATATGACCGACCACGGAGCAGATGTTGACTTTCCTATTGGGTACGTCATTCAGCTATAATGTTTTCCATTTGTTTCCTGATCTAACATATTCCTCAGAATGAAACTCACTTGCTTTGGACTCTATATAAGGGTACAGATAACATCTCGGCATCATTATAGAAGAGCAGAAAGTCAGGGCGAGCTTAAATCTTGTGCGCCGTCTCTTTAAGATGCATCGTGGCCCCGAACCGAAGCATCAGCCTTTCATGGAAAAAAAGATCAATGGGTCACGCTGTGCTCTCGTAATAAAGAAAGATGAACTAACATTAGATGTGCATCATTGTGGCCCATCTTTGTTTTGATCAAAAACAGATCCTGGATATCAAAGCGGCGTCCTTATGTGGTATCATAAATGACTGAGTGGCACAACTAGGAGCCCTCATGTTCTCAGAAGGCCTGTCTTATAATATCCGGTTGTTATTTGGGTTTTGTGGGACACGCCTTTTGTTATCTGTCATCACAAGGACCACATCTGCACTCTGCAAGACCTTTCCAACACCCGTGTCTTCTGTTCCTCTGTGTTTCCGTAGGTATCCATCTTACCTGCCTCCAGAGGTTATTGCTCAAGGCTGTTTCTATTCCAGCAACCCCTCGATCATTGAGGCCCCGCTTCCTTCGGGGCCCAAAACAGACGTGTGGTCTCTCGGGGTGCTTCTGTTTGAACTCTGTGCGGTACGCTCTCAGAGTTTTCATAGATTCTGCTTAACAAGGACTAAGCTGAATTTTCACAATGCAAATCATTGCTTTTTGAATAATTTATGGTGTTACTGTACATATGTTGTATATGTTTTAACAAAAACATGTCCGTAAGGTTTTACTTACAGGTTACATTTTATGCATAATTATCAAACAAAGACAGTAAAGTTTATAAATTCATTTTCTCCCCAAATAATCCAGTGGTTGTAAATGTTGTTGATTGCAAAATGTCATGAAAGGGGATTTAAAAAAAAGACTAATTTGCTTGAAATACACTGAAACCTTTTGTTGACTTTTAAAATAATATCAGAAATAGTATACTCAGTCTAATTATAAACATTCAATAAATAACATGACTTTCAAGATTCAAGATTTTTATTTGTTATATGCAAGTTATAATAATTATAAATAATTAATAATCAAATTGCTTTTTTTTCCAGGTCAGTTTTTATTAACATTTTGAATTCGATTTATTTTTATACTTTAAATATTTGTTTTCATTTTAGCTATTAATTTTGTATTTTTCTGATTTTTAGTTTTTTTATTATTATTACTGTTTAAGTTATTTTAGATATTTTAGAAACAGTTATTTATAAATTTAAACTAAACAAAAATTTGTAATGAAAAATGTGAATTAACACATAACATTGGAAATGTGTTTAGATTGATCTAATATGAATGAATATTAATCTAATATTTTATTAGATTTTATTTTTATTTCTTATTTTTAATCTAATACATTAATACTTTTATTTCAACTTCATTTTAATAAAAAAAAACAAAAAACGTTTTAATAGTTTTAGTAACTGATGATAACCGTCCTAGGCCAGAAGAAATGTTAACTAGATAGTAAAAAATGTGTAAACAAACTTTAATGTTGGCTTGAGAAAGCCTAGTCTCTTTAAAAAGAGGAATCCAAGGTCAAATCGGGATACAGCATTGCATTTAATATGCTCTGCTCTACTTTTGGCAAATGTAGTAAGGCTTAGAAAATTAGCATAATGCAAAAATATACTTTTTAACTGTGACCACAGTGATTCTAATATTTACTATTTGATGTCATGTGACTTGTGTTGTCCAATAGGAAAGGCAGATTCTACAGAACATTGATATTAGTGAGAGAATGAAGTTCATCATCAACTTAGGCAAGTTTGTGTTTATGTATTCACATCACATTATGTCTGTTTTCTGTTGTAATGCCTTTCACCATTGCAATACCTTATTGTCTCTACAGGATGCATGGATGACATAATCACTGTTCTTGCCGAGGAACACGGGTGCTTAGATACAATTAAGGTAAGTTTGCTCTTCTTAATGGATAGACTTTCATCTTTGTACTTTACGTTCCTTGCAAAGTTATTTGATTATGTTTTCTTTTTTGTAAACCTTTTACTGCCGGACAGAAAAATACACAATCAGTGTCATGGTAGGAAGTGCTTTATCTCAAAGGAATTTGACTTTAAAAGGTTTACTTTGAAACCTCTCAGATAAACTCTTCTTAGCTTGACACTGAACTCTCACTGGTCGTACGACTAACGTTTTCCAAATGTCCTCATAAAACCTGGCTTTTCAGTGGGGTTTATAGCATGAATGACAGATAGTGCTGATTTATCTGCGTTTGGCTGGGTTTGATGCTTTACTAATATTCTTGTCTCCGTCTTTTCCCCAGGAGCTGCCTGAAAATGTGCAGGCTTTATTGAGGAAATGCCTGACGTTTCTCCCTTCAAAAAGGTTACCTACAATATTTAGCCCTTTATCATTTCTTCATAGAAAGAAACTCTATGAAACTCTCTCTCATCTGCCAAAGCTTTTCATGTGGTCAGAAGGGACCATTTGACATTGTCATTATGCCATGAAATGCATAATTTTACAATAAATGCAGCAATTATACTTGACCAATTATTTTACCAATAATTGTATTATTTAAATTCTTTGTAGGAATGGGTGATAGTTATAAAATTGATATTTTTCATCCTTGGATTGATATTCAATATATTGCATCTCAATATTTGTATTTTTCTTATAGTATTATAGTTATATATCGAGAGATAGCATTATAGTTTTTATTAATAATTTGAATCGGTTTTTATTTTTATATTTTCAGTTCAGTTTCATTTCATATTAGCAATTTTTGTTTTATATATACTGTATATTTACTATACATATATATATATAATATATATATATATATATATATATATATATATATTTTTATATATATATATATATATATATATATATATAT
>NW_015505230.1:1020681-1033833 GCF_001515645.1 Sinocyclocheilus grahami
TAACATTTTATATATATATATATATATATATATATATACTTATTCTTTTTTTCTTTTTTTTGTTAATTTAGTAAAATTTTTAGTCAGATTTTTTATTAATTTTATGTGTTTTTTCTGTTTTTACTATTAAGTAACATTTTATATATATATATATATATATACTTTATATGTTATTCTTTTTTTTGTTAATTTAGTAAAATTTTTAGTCAGATTTTTTATTAATTTTATGTGTTTTTTCTGTTTTTTTATTGTTACTATTAAGGTTTAATTTGGTTTAATTTGAGTTTTAGTTTTAGTTCAGTTTTAGTTTATATTTATTTTATTTCGAGAATAAGTCTTCAGAATAAAATGAAACTAAACTACTCAAGTTAAACTAAATTAAAATAATTTCTTTTAGATTTTATTTTATTTCAGTTAACATTTATTTTATTTAAAATAAGTTTGCTTTTCGTCTAATTGAATTATCACATTATTGGAATTGATTTACTTATTAATATTAATACTACTGATAGTTAATACATACAGTATGCGTGTAAAGATTTTATTTTATTTCAGTTCACGTATATTTTATTTCAAGTAACAACTTTTTATGTTTTACTGTTAGTTTTAGTTAACTGAACTAATTAATTTATTTCTAGAACATTTTAATAAATGACCATTTCCGCACAGATCTATTGTGAAAGGTTTTTTAGGATGAAAGCCCTAGTTGTCTGCTTTGGTCAAATTGACCACATTGAAAATCACATTATTGGAAATGACTTACTAATTAATATTAATGCTTATAATAATTATTAATACATACAGTATGTGAGTAAACAGAGAGCACCAAACATGCTTAATTAATAATAATTATCAGTGTCTTCACTAATTGTTCTTGTCTTTCAGACCCACCCCAGCCGAGCTTCTAGGAGACTCTGTGTTTGAGAGCATCTCCTGTCAGTACACACCCTACCAGAGCCCTGTGCGTCTGTTTGCCGCGGCCCCACGCTGTGCTCATTTACAGCTACCTGAGGACATCAGTGAACTCTGTAAAGGTTCGGGTGTCCAGATCTCACACTATAGAAAAAAGCTAATTCTAAAAATCCTGTTAATGACTATGCTGCTGTGTTGTGCAGATGATGGAGAGAACTACCTGGCAGAGAGAGCCATAGATGAGGTGTATCACCTGTGGTGTCTGGCAGGAGGAGACCTGGAGAAAGAGCTGACCAATCAAGAGATCATCCAGTCCAAACCTCCCATCTGCACCCTTCCCAGGTGCTCACACATCTCTGATCCCCACAGACTGCCAGCTTTAGAATCAGCTTAGATCAGCTTAAATCAGTCACCTGTTTTAAATAGCTGTTTGCATTCATGTAGTTTATTGCCATTGTCAAATGTGTTTGCTGTCCAGGTTCATTTTGGAGGATGGCGAGTCTTTTGGTCAAGGCCGCGACAGAAGCTTCCTCCTTGATGACACAACTGTGACTCTTTCTCTTAATCAGCTAAAAAATGTAAGAGTGTTTGCTCACATAGGCCATAAATGCATAATAGTAAAAATGTAATTAAAAAAACTGTACAAAAATAAATCAATGTATATATACATTTATATCTATCTTTTTAGGAAAAGTTTGTTTGATCAGTTATATTATATTGTAGATAATATTTACATTTTGTATTGTACATTTACAATTATCTTCAATATTTAGATGTATAATTAAGATTCAAATTTATTTTGAATTGTTCAAAAAGATGCATAAAAATTTTAAATTTGCATTATCTACATATTTATCACAAAAGGCTATTTTTTTATGCTAGTTGTGTGTTTAAATATGCTATATATATATATATATATATATATATATATAATTTAATAATTAATGTTAAAAAGAAATGAACAAAAATTAATTTAATTAATTTAAAAATTAATTAATTGAGTTGTTGAAGTTGTAAATTGTTGAAGCTCAATCATATAAATTTGACAATTTTTTTTTTAAATTTGCATTATCTACATATTTATCACAAAAGTTTATTTTTTAAATATGCTAGTTGTGTGTGTTTAAATATGCTATACATATATACATATATATATACATATAATATTATATTATTTTTAACAATGGATGTAAAAAGAAATGAACAAAAATTTAACATTTGAAACATGCTTTAAAAAAAAAAAAAAGGTCTGTTTCCAAATTTAGTTGTTGAAGTTGTGAAAAGTTTTAAAGCTAAATCTGGACAATATTAGGCATGTGAGTCGACATACTAAAACACTACTAATCTCTCATTCCAGAGGCTGAAGGATGTTGCAGGAGAGACGTATTATCCGTTATTAGAAGATGAGTAAGAAGTCATCTCTTATTCATTAAGTCTCATTTTGTGTTCAGTATTCTGGTGTGTTTAGCGGCAGTCAGTGTCTGTCTGATGCTATGGAAATGTCCCGTGTGTCCCGCAGGCAATCCAGCCTGCCTCAGTCTTACAGCAGTAATGAACTGTCTGCCACCATCACACTGCCCCTCATTATCCGGGAGAGAGACACCGAGTACCAGCTCACCCGCATTGTCCTCTTCGACAGACTGCTCAAGGTCCTTTACTCACACACACACACACACACACACGTTGTGTATCCATGTTTTATGGGGACATTCCATAGGCGTAATGGTTTTTATACTGTACAAACTGTTTGTGCTATTGCCCTACACCAACCCTACCCCTAAACCTACCCCTTACAAAAACTAATTCTGTATGATTTATAAGCTTGTTTCCTCATGGGGACCTCAAAAATGTCCCCACAAGGTCAAAATGTACTAGTATTACTATCCTTGTGGGGACATTTGGTCCCCATAACGTGATAAATACCAGGTACACAAACACACACACAGTTTCTGAAAATGACCACATCTGAATAGCTGATGAAATCACCTCATGATGGATGTCCACCCACAGAAAAAAATGGTTCATAAAGAGTCAAAATTATGTGCTGATTTTTGTCTAAAAATGCCAAAAGTTGTTTTTGAGGTTAGTTTTAGAATTTGGGTCATTGACATTTTCAAAAAGACTTGTCATTAATATTGATTTATCGGTCCTTTTTTGTTGTTGATGGTTATCGCAGAACCCTTGATGTTGAGTAATAATTCATAGTGTATCACTTTAACAGACTTCATCAGCTCATAAAATGAGTTTTAAAACACTGCTATTACTGTAAATAATTCCATCAATGTGTTTTTCATTCATTTTTAGGCGTATCCCTACAAGAAGAACCAGGTCTGGAAGGAGGCGAGGGTTGATATTCCTCCTCTTCTGAGGGGTCTGGCCTGGGCAGCTTTATTAGGAGTTGAAGTAATACATAAATACGGCATTTACGCCAAGAAATATATTGTAATTGTTCAGCCATAGACGTTTTATGGCCTTTTTAATAGGGAACTGTGGGCCGATTTTCTATAGAGTCAAATCAAAATGTCTACGCATTTTCCAACTAAAAAGCATGCCTGGCGTTTTTTGGTCGTTAATGTTGGACTATTGATTCCTGCGTTTGCGTGACGTGTGCAGTCAATCAAATTTGGACATAAATTCAATGCACATTTCACTTTAAAGCAATGCAGTTATTTCATTCTAATATTAAATGTGCCTTTTAGTGCACCACACCTATTTTTATTCCCAGATTCAAATCACTTAATATACTCCCACAGGGGGATATCCGATCAAAATATGACGGCATCGATAAGGACACGCCTATCCCCACTGATAGACAGGTGAGATTCTTTTCCATGTGTTTAATAGTCTTCACACTGATTGAGGTTATTGAAAAGCTGAATAATTCATCAGCCTGTTGAATAATTCACTTTGTTTGTGAAGTGCTTGTCTTCACCTTCAAGCCTTGTTAAGATTTGCCTGTCCACTGATAAATATTTCAAATGATCCCAGAGCAAACAGCGCTGACGGAGACCTCCTCGCCCACCTCGCCCACCTCGCCACTCATCTGAGTTCATTTAAGGCTGCAGATTTTATGCATTAGAAGCTTTAGAGGTTCGTTCAGCCTTCGTTGTCATTTGTCACGCAGATTGAAGTGGACATCCCTCGCTGCCACCAGTACGATGAGCTGCTCTCGTCACCTCAGGGTCACATCAAGTTTCGGCGGGTGCTCAAGGCCTGGGTGGTGTCTCATCCTGATCTGGTGTACTGGCAAGGTGATGGAGCAATGCTTGGGTGGGGTTATGTGCATGCTTTCTCTTTCTGCCACTAGATGGCGACAGAGACTCAGTGTTACTTTAGTGCACTCACTATTTCATAATGATAACAGATCAAATCAAATGCGGTCGCTGATGTGATTTATTAATGTCTGTGTGGCCTAAAATATTAAGAAATTATGTTTTTCATAAATAAAATGAAGGTTATTTTCAGGACCATTAAGGCGTTTTTCATTATGGCATTTATTAGTAAAATTAAGCACATTTTCTACCAGACTTCTAATCCTAATGGTATGTAATTGTTCTCAGTTTTGATTCTCATAATATTCTCATTACTGTAGTACAGTCATTTATGCTGATTTAACAACAGATTATTTAAAAACATTAACAATAGGTTATTAAATAAATAAATAAATTATTTAATGCGGCTACCATGGTATACAAATATTTTACAGTTTAAATAATAACCCATCTTATTTTACTTAAAGTAAATTTGTTCTATTTTCAGATTTTTTTTTTTCTGAATCAAACTCATTTTCTCCCATTCTTTTTTTTTTTTGCAATTCCCTTTATTCTGAAGAATAATTTTCACTACTGTAATACAGTGTTGATTTTCATAACTATCATTAGATGCAATACAACAAATATTATCATAATGTACAAATAGAATTTAAATTATGTTTCTTTCTTTCTCTCCTTTTGTTTCAGTTTTTTCTTTCTTGTGATACAAATAATGTCACAATGCAAAGAACACCGGCGTGTTCTTGACAGGTCTAAATGCGATTGTCCTGTGTATGTGCTCATTTGATGTTTTTGCTGTAGGCTTGGATTCGCTTTGCGCACCTTTCCTCTATCTAAATTTCAGTAACGAAGGTAAGGTTTCTGTCCAATTTTTTATGTATTTATTTTTTTTAATTTTTTGACATTCTTCCTGATATTAGTGCCTCTAGCTGAACTCAGTCTTGTTATTATTTTTCCTCTCAGCTCTTGCATATGCATGCATGTCGGCCTTCATCCCCAAATATCTGTACAATTTCTTCCTGAAGGACAACTCGCATGTCATACAAGGTAAGGTGATCTTTTTGTTCCACTGTAAGGTATATACAGTAACTACTGCACTGGATTGAGAATGTGCAATTTTCAGTGCAGGCTAAAAAAAAAAAAAAAGGTGCCCAGATTTAATCAATTTACAACATGCCTGATTTGCATGTGGCAGTTTGCACGTGCTTGCAGTTGTTGCAGCTGTTTCTTAAAAATCCTTTAAGTGATTATGGCTGTTACACTACAGTGATTACAGCCATAAACACTTAAAGGATTTCTGTAGCCTGACATTTGGGCATGTTTGCTGTTGAGTTTGCTAGCTCTGCTGTCAGCACTCCAGGAGCAGAATTGCTTTGTTTTGCTGTCTGACTGAGCTTTGAGCGAAGTGTTGGTCCTGCCATGGCTATAACGTGTCAAAAGTGTTTTTGGCCCAAGTACAAACTCCTGAATGCTCTTATTCTTCACTTCTCCAGAATATCTGACCGTCTTCTCTCAGATGATTGCATTCCACGACCCCGAGCTGAGCAACCACCTGAACGAGATTGGATTCATACCTGATGTAAGTGTAAATATTTCAAAAACACAGGAAATCATATCAAAATCAAACCATATTGACATTGTTTACTTTGTTACATCAATATTTTATTTTTGTGGCTTTTAGGCCATTCCTGTTAGCTTTGAGAGTCGTCTATATGCTAGTTTACTCCTACAAGTGTTTCCATTGGCAGAACAAAATAGGAACAGATTTTGTAATATTGTAATATCAACACACGTATTTAATATTAGATTAGAGTAATATTGTGTCTAAAATGTAATTGAGCAATGTGTTACTCAGTATTAACTTCTTGTTGTATTGAAGAGGTTAGAAATTTTTTCAAATCTGCAATACTACATATGAGCTTTTGTTTATATGTGTGTGTGTGTGTGTGTGTGTGTGTGTTTTATACAATATATGTAAATTAAATAAAAAAATGTATATTGTAATTATTATTTTTATTATAATTATTGTTATAATAGTAATAATAATATTTTATTATAATTATTTGTTTTTACTTAAATGTTTACTATTTTATAATAATACAATTTGATAATTTCTGTGGGTCTTAAAATGGTCTTAAAAAGTCTTAATTTGGCCTTTCACAAATTAAGGCTTTAAAATGTCTTAAATCAGAGAACAAAGTCTTAAAATCATAAAGTCATGGCATTAAATGTTGCATGCACTGCAAAAAAAAAAAAAAATCTGTGTCAGTATTTTTGTCTTGATTTCTAATACAATATCTAAACATCCTTAAATCAGGATATTTACATGAGATGCAAAATGAAGATATGAAGTCTTGAGAAACTGAACAAAATTAAGTGAGCTTATACTTAAAACAAGAACCTATATCTGAATATCATATATTGAATTAAGTTGCATTTTCTCAGCACATTGGCAGATATTTGTCCTTTTTTCAATTTATTTTGATCCACTTATGTCATTTCGCATCTATCTTGATTTAAGAATCTTATACTAAAGAAAAACATCACTTTTTTGCAGTGCGATAAGGTACAGTAAAGGTCATTTTCATATTCTGGTCAAGCAATTTTTGTGTGTGTTTGTGCGTAAAATGAAGTAAAAGGTAATGGAGATCAGTTGCCAGTGCTGCCATTACAACTCACTGTGTTTTCAACTTTAGACATGTATATTTAGAGAACATATTGACATGTTGTTTTCTCTTTAATTTATTCCTTAAATGATCTGTGATTGGTCTTAAAAGGGTCTTTAAAAAGTCTTAAATTTACCTTCATGAAACTTGCAGAAACCCTAAGTTTAATATTAACAGACATTGTCTGTAATGATTAATATTTATATCAGTAATAAATTATTACATTTAATAATTAGATTTGTTTAGGTTTTTACTTTTTGTTCTGATTTCACTTTAGTTGTATTTCTTTTTTCATCTGTCCATCTATGCATTCACATCCTGTCACACATCAGATCTGCTGGGGCTTGTGTCATTGATAAGGTGCTCACACACACGGCTGACCCTGAGATTTGATCGCTGGCCAAGTTTTCCTCAAGTACGCACACACCGGAACATTCTGGGATTCACAAACGCTCCCTCTTTATTTTTTAAAAGTGCAAAGACGATATCTCTCTACACTGATGGATAGGTGACCTCCACAGACAAATCCACCCACAGCTCTGTGATTGAGGGTCCAAATAAATGATGAGTTGTGGGAAAATCAACACCGAATTGGTCTTTGATGCACGAGGAGTGAACCAGTGTTCAGTTCAGCCGCTGCACAGCTGCTGTTATGGTTCAGAGTCATGAGAGGATGTAACCACGGCTGAACTGGAGTCTCTGAGCAGACTATTATATACACTTAACCCTGCCATGATGCCCAATGCATTTGATCTGGAAGTGTTTGTTTTCTTGTCAGCACAATCCCAAAGTCACCTTGCACTCTTTTAAAGGGGCTGCGTTAGAAGCATTATGCTTTTCACTGAAACAAGGTGGACCTTGTTAACATGAACCAGAAAACAGCCACCCAGAATACCCTAGCAACCATCTGGTCATGCCATAGCAACCACCCAAATTTTTTTTATCATTTCACATTTTCTTCAGGAAATCTAGATTCTTTTTGTCCATCGCCAGATGCTTTTGCGCTGTTTGCTTGATGGCCGTTTGTTCCCACAGTTGTTGTTATTTTAATTTTCACTGTAGTTGGGATCATATTTGATCTTGACTTGACTTATCTTCTTATTATCAAACTGTCTTTGAGGCATGAATACATCTTGGTGGATGTTAGTCGAGGATTTGGCTCAGCTCAGTAAAGTCTGCATGAGTGCTATTATATTTGGCAGCATAAGGCCTGAAATTCACAGCAAAGTGACCTAGTTTTGGGTCCTGCTTCATGTTGGTATTCTGATCATGTTGGATAGGCCAGTTTTGTGTCAAAAGTAACTGCTTTTATTTAGATTTTCTTCCTTTCGAAGCATTCATTGAATTGCTTGGACAAAATGGCAAACATGTAATTTCGGACCTAATCGGGTAATATTTGTTGTGATGCAATTAGGTTTGCAAAGGGGTGGAAAATTTCCGGTAAATTTCCGGAAACTTTCCAAAAATCCCTGGAATATTCCCCAAAAATCCTGGAAAGTTTCCAAAATTTCTAGAATGTTTCCGAAATCTACTGGAAATTTTCCACCTTTTTGCAACCCTAGATGTAATCAAGGGCAACGTTCTTTAGAAGGACACTGATGGCTGTTTGGAGTCAGTAAGATTATTTAAAAAATAAATTAATACTTTCATTCGACAAGGATGCGTTAAAATGAATATAAGTGGCAATAAAACATTTATAATGCTACAAAAGAAAAAAAAAACTATCACGGTTCCACAGAAATATTAAGCAGCACAACTGTTTTCAACACTGATAATTAATAATAAAATGTTTCTTGAGCCCTAAATCAGCATATTAGACTGATTTCTGAAGGATCATGCGACACTGAAGACTGGAGTAATGATGCTGAAAAATATTCAGCTTTGCATCACAGAAATAAAATGCTTTTTAAAATATATTAAAATAAAAAAGTTACTTAAAAATTTGACTACTTTAAACCGACCCGAACACTTTTGAACGTTTATATTGTTTCTGGCACCATCTATATTAGGTGTCAGGATGTCATTGGACCTCGTCCCATGGTGCACAGCTCCTTGTTGCCTCTTAATTCGACTCCTCCGGGGCCGTGCTGTCATGTTTAGCAGCGTTCGGTCTGTCTCAGTCAGAGATGGAGCTCTTCCCAGCAGGGAGCTGATTTGGCTAGACCGAAGCTCGTCCTCTCATTTCTCCCTAAACCCCTCTGAGGCTGAGCCACCAATCAACTGCTGAAATGGATTATACATCCAACCCGACCGCAACCGAGAAGAACCATGGGAAAAGAGGCAGTGTTGGAACAGGTGTTGGAGGGAGACGGCAGAGATGCGGGGATGTTGGCTGTTACACTCCCACACATGTCCTCTCGTTTCACAGAAGGCTGTGAAGCAAAGGCCTGAATTACAAATACAGGTTTCCTCTGATGAATTTAACAATCGCTGAGGTGTTTTATTGGGAACTATAAAAGGGACTGTGCTGTTTATTCATATTAATCACATCGTTGCTCATGTAAAAATAGCTTTTGTGCAAGAATGAATGTTCTTTCTTTCTGTTCCTTTCAGCTGTATGCGATCCCGTGGTTCCTGACAATGTTCACACGTAAGTATCAGCGACTCATTGGCAAGATTGGGCGTATGCTAATTTCATAATTATTTTCTGGATGGATTATACCTAATGCACTACATATATAATACCAAAAAGGACCTTATTATGAAGTGTTAACGTCACTTCTCCTCCTAAAGTTGACTAGTTCCTTTTGTTCAGCTTTTGTGGAATAAATCGTCTTCAAATTAAGGTTGCAAAAACAGTGTTTATAAAACGGAGTGTTCCGGTCCTTGATTCTGATTGGCTGAGCCGCGTTCGAAGCTGTTGTAAATTACTCTACAACCATACACCTTCGTTTACGTTTGTGTGTTGCCTCGGCAAACACTTTGCTGCAACCACAACCGATTCTGAGGAACTAAAATGTTTTGGCGGAAGAATACTGTTTTTATTAATATCATTACACTTTATTTGCTTTATTTTGTGAAACCTTACTACGTATATGGAATAACCGTTTTATAAAAGCAATAAACCCCATGAAGCCGTGGTTTACAGGGAATTTATAACAGCTAAGGGGGTTTTAGGGTTCTAACAACAACACTTAGCTGTCATAAATTCACTGGAAAACACGGCTTCTTGGGGCTTATTGCTTTATAAAACGATCCAGTTGGTAAAACTATAGAAGGACATACAACCTGGGCTTAATTCTAGTGATTTGCACTGTTGTAATTTATGGCAATTAATTTGGCTTGTTAAATTGTTCTGATAACATCTTTGATGATGATAAATGCGTCAGATATGTTCTTTTTGCATTTCCAAAACAATAAGCACTGATGGACTAATTGTGGATTGTTTAATTATACATACTGTGATGTGCCGCATCTTATGGTAAAAACACACAATAATAATAATAATAATAATAATAATTATTATTATTATTACATTAGCAAAATATATTGTTGTAATAATATACATATTATTATTATTATAGCAGTAATAATATTAATAATGTAAAACTATACTTGTATAATTTATTTAACAATTTATTATTTCAAGATGCTATGTTGTCCTTTGATGGTCACACAACAATAAACAATAGGTTGTTTATTTTTTATGAGTACATTTTTCTTTAAATGCACAACAAATTAATTTCTTATTATACTTATTAATTACTTATTTATTATCACTTAAAACATTTTTTTTTTGTAAACATAGGTACTTCCAGTTCCGGAATCTGAACAATCTAAATCAGACATTACACAATATAGCAACAGTTATGCTTTAGAAGGCCTGTTGACCATATTAAATGCACAGCTGTTACAGTGCAGAGGCTGCAAAATACACTCACAATAAGTCATTTTTTGTCCCATTTCCTCTGCAGATGTGTTCCCCCTGCACAAGATCTTCCATCTGTGGGACACTCTGCTTTTGGGAAACTCGTCTTTCCCCTTCTGCATCGGTGTAGCTATTCTACAGCAGCTGAGAGACCGTCTGCTGGCCAATGGCTTCAACGAGTGCATACTGCTCTTCTCAGACCTGCCCGGTAGGAAAACATTTTTTTCATTTATTTATTCTTTTATACCATTTAATTTTTTCCACCTCAAGTAAGTCCATCTATAATGCTACTCAGGGTTTCTTGAGTAAAAACAGTGATTTAGTTTCTCATGACTATTACTGACCCAACAAGCTGTTTCTGCTGTACGTTTAGACCTTCTATATGGAAATGACGTCTGTTATGTTTAGCTAGCCTTTGCGCGCCAGTATCATTCAGACTCTTATTCAACAGGCCAAGCTGTTGAATATTGAATAAGCATTAATATGTAAACGTGGGTGGTTGTATGCTAATTGCAATTTCTAAATTACTTGTTTTGCAGTTTGGTTAGCATAAATTTGCATTGTGAATTAATATTTCTGCAAAGTACATTGAGCTTTTATTCAAAATCTACATGGTACATTGTGCTCTTATTTTATTTGGAAAATCCCATTTTGACCCCTTTAATTGAGTAAAGGTCCATTGTCTGTTGTCAATAGAGTAATTATGTAAGAAGCACTGCTCACACAGAAGTCACTTTCAGACCAAGCAGCTTTCTGGTGGTCAGTGCAGCAAATTTGTGTGACCATCCTGAATACGATTGAAATCTGCATGGGAAACTTTTTCGCATTCTCTCAAAATTCCTAATCACGTGGATTCCTCCACAGTTTCACAGGAATGATAATTGTGAATGATAAAATTGTTATAAATTGTTTTCGGGAGTTAAAATATAGCTGAAATAAAATGAAACGTAAATATTAGATGGAAAAATTGTGTTGCCCTCAGCCCTGGCAACTAATTGTAATAAATAAGTTAAAGTAATAAAATTACTAAAACTTAAATTCTATATATGTGTATATATATATATAGAAGCTAAATAGAAATATTACCCCCCAAAAAACTTTAAAAAATAAAGAGCATAACAAAACTGATCACATGGGTTCATATTGAAATAACTGGATTTCACCTACAAAAGTTTTGCATAGCAACAATAAATGTGACAGCACATTAAGTATTTGCTAGAATTATGTAGAGCAGGTGCATTGTGGGTAAATCCACTGTAGACTATAGCAACACTGAATAAAGTGCTAATAATATTTTTATTAATGTAATACAAATATTTATGAAAAAAATACTTTATCACTTAAACTTAATTTAAGTTATTTGTTGAAAAACTTAAAAGTAAAATATAAGTTAAAATTAAAACTAGTAAACATGGTTTTCAGGAATTGAAATAAAGCTGAAATAAAATGTAAATATTAATAAAAATTTTAAATAAAAATGTTTTCTGTCCAACTAAATGAAATAACTAAGTTGAAACACTAGAATTACTAAAACTGAAATAAAAATGTTCATAGAATATACATAGCCATATATATATAATATAGAATATACATAGCCAAATAGAAATATTGCAAAAAAACCCTAATAAAATTAAAAAAGAAAAAAGCACATAACAAATCACATGGATTCCTATTGAAATGACTGGATTTCACCCACAAAATTTAGCATCAACAATAAATGTGACCGCACATTAAGTATATGCTAGAATCATGTAGAGCAGATGCATTGTGGGTAAATCGGCTGTATACTATCGAAACAAAATATAAATACACTGGTGAGTTTGCTGCAGTTGCTGTGGACCCAGACTTGGAAACTGCACAGTGATGCACACTTGTCTGGTTTGGCGCACCTTGCCTCCCCTCTGTCGAAAACTGTGCTTTATTCCCTGTAAGCTTCCTGACGCCGGGGCTCAGTTGGGACTTGTTTGCGATGAGCTCAGGATAAGTTATGCGGCTTATGCCGTTCTTTCCGTGTGGTATGTTGGGAGAGGCAGCTGGCACCGCCGTGGCCTGACAAGTGGCGTTCTGGTCGGGACAGCTCTGTGTGTTTCCTCTGGCATCTGCTTGCCACTATTCCCTCGAGGTTGCTGTCAACAGAGAGCTGCACGGCGTGGCTGAAGTGATGGACGATGATTGAGTCTAATGTGAGGGAATTAGCTGGGAGCATTCAGCACTGCTGGGACGCTGATGGTGTGTACACTCAGTCACAATGCAGGGATTACTTCCCAAAATAATGTGGAAAATATTACGTTACTGTGGCAGTTGAAAGCAGGAGAATTTCTGAAACGTGTCACCATATCTTTCAGGCCAAAACACACTGGTGTAAACAAAGGTTAGGGTTTAAATAGCTTGTTTTTTGTGTGAGTGTGAGTGAGTGAGTGAGTGTGTGTGTGTG
>NW_015505230.1:1033907-1036340 GCF_001515645.1 Sinocyclocheilus grahami
GTGTGTGTGTGTGTGTGTGTGTGTGTGTGTGTGTGTGAAAAAAGGTAAAAAAATAAATTCAAAAAATGCAGGAATGCAGCATTTAAATGTTCTTGTTCTATTTAATTGCTATTAGATATGCATGCTGGTCATACGTTCTGTTTTTCCTATCTAAGATGATGTCTAGTCCACTTTAGTCTGAATACATTTGAATACATTTTTAAATCTCTAGACATTTAAAGATACAAAACCATATATAAAGGGGTAGGACACACACACACACACACACACACACACACACACATAAAAACCTTATGTTATTAACTCCTGTAATAAAAACAAAACATTTTACCAATTCAAGTTGTTATATGTTGAAAAATCATTGTCATAGCTCGAAAAAAATATTTTTGTTTGTGTTCAATTAAAGTAGTGTCAGAGATTCTTTTTGTTTAAGTTTTTGGTTCAAAAATTCCTTTACGGGTGCAATATTATTTTCTATGTACATGCTTTACGCATAAAAAAAATGAATAGATTTGACATTTTTACAATAATGTACACATGAGATGAAGACTCATCTTGGTAACTAAAACTAAAATTGTTAAAATATAAAAAATTTATTTCAGGAATTTAAATAAAGCTGTAATAACATAAAAAGTAAATATTAGATGAAAAAACTAAAATCAATAAATACATTTTTAAAAATGTTGCCTTCACAACTAACTGAAATAAGTACTACATTATTAAAACTTAAATGAAAATCTAAATAGAAGCTAAACAGAAATATTACGACAAATAATAACAAGGCAACAAAAGCTTATAAAACTTCAACTAAAATTAAAATGAAAACTGAAAAGATTAATAAATACTATAATAGTACATATTACTATAAAATAAGAGTTCTATCAGTGGTCTACACATAAAATGTATTCTGCACGAGATACACATTTTATTCTACTCACTGTGGCCAACATGTCAAGATCACATGACCAGCCTTTAATACACAAGTTTCACAATTTGAGTTGAATTACTGAAATAAATGAACTTTTCCACGACATTCTAATTTATGGAGATGCACCTGTATTCTTGCATTCAAATTAATCAACATAAACATCTGAGGACCCTGTTTGTTAGGCAGTGATGGCGGCAAAGATGCTAATGCTGTCATATTAGTGGTTTGGGAAGACGAATATGAAACATAAACACTACTTATGGCACCTTTAAAGCTGAAAGGCACCAGGCCCAGACGGTGTGACACAAGCCTGTCTGAAATCCTGTGCTGACCAGCTGACCCCCATCTTCACACAGATCTTCAACAGATCACTGGAGCTGTGCGAAGTCCCCTCATGCTTCAAACGCTCCACCATCATCCCCGTCCCAAAGAAACCCCAAATTACTGGACTTAATGACTACAGACCTGTGGCTCTAACGTCTGTGGCCATGAAATCATTTGAAAGATTGGTTTTGTCTTATATGAAGGACATCACTGGACCCTTGCTGGACCCCCTGCAGTTTGCCTACCGAGCAAACAGGTCTGTGGATGATACAGTCAACATGGGACTGCACTACATCCTGCAACATCTAGATAGACCAGGGACTTATGTGAGGATCATGTTTGTGGACTTCAGCTCAGCTTTCAACACTATCATCCCAAACCTCCTCCTGCCCAAACTAACTCAGCTATCCGTGCCCACCTCTGTCTGTCAGTGGATCACCAGCTTCCTGACAGACAGGCAGCAGCTAGTAAAGCTAGGAAAATTCTCATCCAGCATCCGTACGATCAGCACTGGCGCCCCCCAGGGTTGTGTTCTCTCCCCACTGCTCTTCTCCCTCTACACCAATGACTGCACTCTAAAGACCCCTCTGTCAAGCTCCTGAAGTTTGCAGACGACACTACAGTCATCGGCCTCATCCAGGACGGTGACGGGTCTGCTTACAGACAGCTGACTGTCTGGTGCAGTCTAAACAACCTGGAGCTGAACACGCTCAAAACTGTGGAGATGATAGTGGACTTCAGGAGGAACCCCCCTGCTCTCCCCCCACTCACCATCATGGACAGCACTGTAACAACAGTGGCGTCATTCAGGTTCCTGGGTACCACAATCTCTCAGAACCTGAAGTGGGACACTCACATTGACTCCATTGTTAAAAAGGCCCAGCAGAGGCTGTATTTCCTTCCCCAACTAAGGAAGTTCAACCTGCCACAGGACTGCTGAAACAGTTCTACTCTGCCATCATTGAATCCGTCCTCTGCAGTTCAATAACTGTCTGGTTCAGCTCAGCTACCAAATCTGACCTCAAGACTACAGAGGATAGTCCGGATTGCTGAGCGAATCACTACAACCCTCCCTACTCTCCAAGAACTGTACTCATCCAGAGCGAGCAAAAGGGTTAGCAAAATCACTCTGGACCCCTCACATCCAGCACACTCCCTCTTTGAACTGTTGCCATCTGGTC
>NW_015505230.1:1036549-1046949 GCF_001515645.1 Sinocyclocheilus grahami
CTCCCCCCACTCACCATCATGGACAGCACTGTAACAACAGTGGAGTCATTCAGGTTCCTGGGTACCACAATCTCTCAGAACCTGAAGTGGGACACTCACATTGACTCCATTGTTAAAAAGGCCCAGCAGAGGCTGTATTTCCTTCCCCAACTAAGGAAGTTCAACCTGCCACAGGACTGCTGAAACAGTTCTACTCTGCCATCATTGAATCCGTCCTCTGCAGTTCAATAACTGTCTGGTTCAGCTCAGCTACCAAATCTGACCTCAAGACTACAGAGGATAGTCCGGATTGCTGAGCGAATCACTACAACCCTCCCTACTCTCCAAGAACTGTACTCATCCAGAGCGAGCAAAAGGGTTAGCAAAATCACTCTGGACCCCTCACATCCAGCACACTCCCTCTTTGAACTGTTGCCATCTGGTCAACGCTACAGAGTACTGCGCATTAGAATGGCCAGACACAGGAACATTTTCTTCCCTCAGGCAATCCATCTCATGAACACTTGACAATAAACGTGGAACACACAACATTTTTGTACATCATACTTGACATAAGCAGGGAACGCGAGGGATGCACCATGAGCTTTGATCAGTTCCTCAAGCCAGATTAACTAGTAGTGCTGTTTTCAGATTGTCCAACTGTGTCAAATCCTGTTAGTCAGTGTTATATCATGTAAATCTACTGGCCTATAGGAGTATCTGTAGTCTAACACTCAAGAATGTTTCATATGAATTATGGGGAATAAGCTGGCTGGGTATGTTTTTCTTTTTTTTTTTATAATCCATTTTAAATCAACTAAATCAGCTCGGACAGCCATCATCTATCATAAGTTGTTGCTGTTGGATATTTTATTTTTAGAAAAAGGAGTGATGTACATACTGTTCGATCTCATATTTTGTAATATTTGTTTTATTTTTGTACATTTGATTACTTCCTCAGGCTAACACTGTTTCAATTTTTAAAACATGCTGATGCTTTTGATTCTGTTCTTTCTGTAGTCAAATTAGGATATACTAAAATATGTAAAGGGAAAATCTTTTACAAAACTAATTTAAAACTCATTTATAAAAACATTTGTAAAAAATTAAAAATATATAACGAATGTATGAAAATGTCAAGTGGGGTAACCATAAAATTAAAAGTATCAAATATTTTCCTTGATTGTACACATCTTTATTATTTTCACAAATAAGTATTTATTCTTTTTTTTTTTTTTTAGCAAATGTCATGATTTTTATATGGCATCTGCTTGAGGTTATCTGATTTAAAATAATAATAATACAAATGAAACTGATAGAAAATCATGAAGGGTCTACAATAGTTCTCGTTCTAATATAATTTCCTGTTTTATGTTTTTTTTCTTCTTCAAGTTTTCCAATATTAACATTTTAAAATAAAACTGCCACTGAAGAAATAATAATAAAATATTATGCCAATCTGCTGGCAGTACTTGAAAAACTTTATCACGATCTCCAGAGTCAGTGTTACACCACCTCGTTATATTCTTTACTTTAAACTCCACAAAAAATATTAAAATTCATTTTAAATCAGAAGCATCATAGAAGAGGTTTTCCAATAATTTCAGTTTGTATTAATTGCATTTTTAATTTTTAAAGTGATCATCATTGATCTGTGTTATTCTTTCTATGCTATTAAATACTTTAATACTTTGGTTTTACCATAATTTTAAGGCATGCTATCATGATATATAGGCAACAATGTTTTGAGACATATCATAGCATTACCTTTGATTTTTTTTTAGATGTAATGTGGAAATCTCATAATATTCTGTAATGTTTCTTGGAGTGCCATGCTAATATCATGGCATATAACTATAAAAATCACACGATACCATGGTACTGTGGTTTTATCATCTACTATGACTCTACCATGGTCCTGCCACATAACTTTTGCAAGGCTCAGCTAGTTGTCTAGGTGTGATTCTGTGCTTCAGAGGAAGACTTTGTGAGAATTATTTACAAACATGTCACATTATTTCTCTCGGGGAAGTCTGCAAATGTTGCCTGGGGTTTTTGGGCATATGCAAAGCATCAGTATTCACAAAACAGGGAATTTGTTTCAAAGCAAAACTTTTGTCAGCTTACTGACTAGTAACATTATGCTGTGAAAACCCACAAACACACAAGCTCTCCGAGAATTAAACGCCTTTGAAAGTTTAGCTTTTGAAGCCGATGATGGGGCTTTTTTCGTAGGTTGAACGGAGGTCTCGAAGGATTGGCGTCTCTTCTCTTTTCGGTCTGTAATTGTGACAGGGGTGTAATTAACACGGTATGGGGTGGCAGTTCCTAGCGCACGCAGATGAAAACGCAAACTCTTATGTTTGAGAAGGTCACGGCTGTCATTTCTTCCACCACATGCTGTTGAGTTGCGCTCCTGCCTCTAATGCATGCCTCAAATGCGTGCGTGCAACTGTGCCTTCCTCTGCTGTTACTGGATCTCCCTGGCAGGCGTCCATGATGTGGGCCGTTATCTCACAGTCACATCTTGAGATTGTTTCACTTCGTTTTTCTCCAAACCGCTCATTTTAAATGGCTATTTCCTTGTCACAGAGGAGCGAGTGGCATTAAACTTCTAAAAGCCATTGGAAGGAGACTGATGTATCCAAACGGGGTGCAGGTCAATACCGCTGAGATTTAGGGATTTCATTTTCCTGTTCTTTTCGCTGGCAAGCCACATGAAAAGTCTTAGGAGTTGAGAGAGAAAACTCCTTTTATAGGTAAAATATTTGTCCTCGCTGCTTACCAGCTTCTTCTCGGTTTCCTACAGGCAAACGCTTTCAGACTCAAAAACACGCACATTTCACTGTATTAGTGAAGAGTTTTTTATATGCAAAATATTTTGTACCTAAAATTAAGCGTTAGCGTTAGTTCTGGCAGGTCACGTGAGTCAAGCTTGCATCAGCTGATTCTCAGCTGACCACATCTACCTATAGGAATACGACACCTATCGCAGCATTTCTATATAAGCTCTATTCAGTATTATTCAGCAGCTTTTTCCGCTTGCTCAGGAGCAAATTACCCTCCTCCATCCCCAGCTCCTCCTTTCGCCACAGTCAGGACTTGGCTTTCTGATATTCCTTGCTAATCAGACTCCTTTATCTTGAATAAAGTGTTACACTTAAATATCATTAAGTACATTAATGATATCTGCCTTGTTCTGTTCTGTTAACCCTAGGGGGGTTATTATTGCTGCTCTCCCTGCTCATTCATGACAGGCTGCATGGATGGGCAGGGAGGTTTTTGCCCAGAACAGAACCATACCGCCAAACCAAACTTTATGCTAAGTATCTATCATTTTGACGATAGTGGTCCTGACAGAACTTTAACTCTCAAACCTGTTGATATCAGTAGGTTTAAAGCAAAACTTTAAATCATTTGGTTCTTCTAACTATTGCCAAAACCTGCACACAAATGGTAATCAGAAGCACTTGTTCCTCCATTGAGTTAAATTTTTCTGGAGATCCAGCCAACATCGCACAGGCAATTCTCTGTTACCACATTGCTACAGTTGTGAATGTTTGCCATTGCATTGCTATGGGGTTGCTTTGGAGTTCTAAGTGGTTTCAATTCACTTCAATCCAATTCAAGCTTAATAGAAAATGAATGTTTCTAAAAGATCAAATTCTCAAAATGTTATGATGAAAATATCAAAAGTATATTAATAAGTTGTGTAATAGCGTTCTGTGTTGAGCAGACTGACATTTAAGATGTTCTGCATTGATAATCTTCATTGTTGAATCATTGATTCACTGTTGTGAGGTGAACCCAAGTACTGAATCAGTCCGCTTCTTGAACGAATCAATCAGACCTGTTTTGTCTATTTTCTTTGAATAGATCTGATTTAAAAGAATGGTTCGTTCACAAATCATATTGCTTCTTTTGTTGTGGTGTTGTGGAATGTGCTTACAATAAGTGGTTATGTAAAAACAATGTATTTTATTTGTATTTTGTTATGTTAGTTTCTCAACAACCCTCTGACGGTATTTACCTTTATATATTTATGCAAAGAAATGTACGCTGTGTTGAAGCTGTACATTTTTATTAATTCATGTGAATTTTTCAAAGAGTGCAACCCATGATCTTGGTGCGAAGCTGTTTAAATTAAATTAAATTAAATGCTAAATAAATGTAAATTAAAAAAAAAAAAAAAGAATAAATAAATAAAGTTTCACACATTTTATGCTATCATGTTTATTGTTTATTATTATATGTTATCATCTATTCTGTAATATAAGAGAAGTATTCATTTTAAAGGTTTACTCTTTCAACCAGGTTTTTTTTTGTTTTGTTTTTTGATAATTTTTGGGCAATATTGAATCCAATTAGGGTCAGTTAGGACTGGAACATAACAATCATACCCAGAAATTTATAATACAAAGTTTAATGGTGTTTTTAATGCTGTCACCATTAATCGTGATTGATTGGCAAAATTGACCAGCACAGACTTCAAAATTTCTTCTTTTGTCTTCCACCAAAAAAAAGGGGGTTTGGAAAGACATGAGGGTGAATAAATGATGACAGAATTTCTTTAATTTAATACTTATGAGTTAGAAGTTTATTCAAATCCCTGATCATAAGCAATACTGTTGTAATAAAGCTACTTGCCAGTGAGAAACTGCTCAATTTTAGTTATATTGCTTCCCCAAAATCTCATTTTACACTGTACACTTTAAAGTGCTTTATTCATTTATGCCCATGGCCTACTCCCATTCCAATAGCATTCAATAAGACATTTTTCTATTGAGACTTTAAGCACCATCATCACATTCCTCTGACCTAGCGTGTTTGTTTGACCCACTTGTTGCTACATGACTCTGTTTACTTTACACACTGTTAGCACTAAATATAGAGTTGGTGAATCAGTGCCTTGTAATTCCTGCCTCCTATACACAAACGTCTCAACTTGTTAATAACATGTTACCATTTTTTATTTTTTTTTATTCTCTCACGTGGTTACTAATTAAACCATAGAGACTGGGTTTGTATTTGTGACTGAGTGTTTTGTTTTGGCCACAACTGCAGACATCCTTTTTGGTTTCACAAAAGCTAGCTATATTTCACTGGAGAAAAGTTGTGGAGGTGAATTTTCCTCCTCAGTCTTTTTATTCCCCCATAAAGAGGTTTCAGCTTTTTTCTTGTCTTTTGGAAAATGTGGGCTGGAAAACGATGGCAGTGATGAAATGTATTCACGAGCTGATGGGTGTTAAATGGCCCAGGTTCACTCTCTTTGCACTTTGTCATTATTTTGTAGACTCTGAATGGACATGCTAACATTAATCCGTTCTGTCAAGAGAAGCCATGAAGCTCTGGGTGGTATTCAGTGTAAGCGCTCGCCTGATAGACGTTTTTAAAGGGCCTTACTGGTGTTGCTGTCTAGAAAGGATTGTGACTGATCGGTAGGAAATGATAGATAATGATAGCAGAATTCACTCTAAAAAAATTTTTTTATTTATTTAAAACATTTTTTGGTGTATTTTGGAACAAAGATTCCCTCAACCATTTGGAATTATTTTTTACTATTATTTACTATATTTTTAAAAAAAAATTTAAATATAATTTTTTACATTTTTGAAATATATTAATACTTTTATTCAACTAGAATGCATTACATTGATCAAAAGTGGTAATATTTCTATTAAAAAGAAAAAAAAGATACAAAAGATTTCTTTAAAAAAAAAAAAAAAAAAAAGTCTTTTATCAAAGAATCCTGAAAATAATGTATCATGGTTTCCACAAAAATATTAAGCAGCATCTGTTTTTAACATTGATCATGATAAGAAATAATACCTAAAAAAATAATTTTATAAATTAAATTAGAATGATTTCTGAAGGATCATGTGACTTTGAAGACTGGAGTAATGATGCTGAAAATTCAGCTTTGATCACAGGAATAAATTAAATTTTAAAATGGATTCAAATAGAAAATATTATGTTGTTAAATTGTAATATTTCACAATATTACAGTTTTTACTGTGTTTTTAATGAAATAATTGCTGCCTTGGTGAACAGTTCAGTGTGATAAAAGACTTTAACCACAGGATTTAGCTAATCACCAGGTACCCTTCCAAAAAATGTACCATGCTAACTGTTGTTTATGCCGAAATATCATAGCTACTACCATAGACTCAAACACCCCCACCACCACCCACCCACCCAACGAACGTGCAGTAGTGTATATATATATATATATATATATATATATATATATATATATATATATATAAAAAAAACACATTTTCACCGCTGTTTCCATAATCACTGGGCTAAGTTATACTCATACACAAAAAAATTTAATATTTTCAAATATTTCATTCTCATTACTCAGCAATTAATTATACTGGGTGTTTGTTTTTTTGTTTTTTTCCTAGAGTATACTCAGTTGGATGGTGCGTTTGATGAATTTACTACACAAAATGTATCTTGCGAAGTGAAACGGGTGCGGTTAATGTATCGACATAGAACTCATTTTTAATGTGACAGTTTTATTCATGTACTGTATTAAAATTTATTATTAGGTCTGAGACTATTAATGTCAGTGAATAAATACATAGATACGCATCGATCTTTCGTTTTCCTAAACCACGTAATATCTGAGGGAGCGCAGAGCAATGATCACTAGGCTATTGGAGAGCAAGCCTGCTGCAAACCGAGAGATTTGTGCACCCCTTGGCACCGTCACGTATTACAATAATGCACTCTTGACATTTGCCATTAAAATAATGCCAAAAACTGCCTCAAATGAACTATGAAAACGTCGTACAAGCTGCAATCCATTTCTTATTGGTTAAAATAAATGGCGACTATCTCGTGTTTTCCCATGGGACCGGCGCCTATGGCTACTACTGTTATCATGATTGCAAGCATGATAATAATGTCTATTCTATACCCGTATAGGGCTGATTTCACTCCTCCAACTGTATCAGATGACTTCAGGAGAATTTAGTAGTCTGTCATTTAGTTCTTATCCCCTTTTCCCACTGAATCCAGATGACTCCTTCATGCATGTATATTTCCTGCCATCTGATACAAATGAATAACGTCTGCAGCTAATACTGTGACGAAAGCCGTGTTTATAAAGATGGGATGTGGAATGCATAGCCAAATCTGTCTTTCGATTACATGTTATTTGTCTTGGCTACACTGGGAATACTGTGCTGGAAGGTGGTGTTGTTTCATGCAACATTCATGCAATGTGACTGAGTGTCTTTACTTGTTCCTTCCGTGCCACTGTGTAGGGTTGGGATTTGAGAACGGTATGGATTGAATGTGGGAGACACATGTGGGATGGCGAGGACCCCTGGTGCATGCGCTGCTCTGTTTGATTGGGAGGATGTTATATTAGAGTTATGGCAGAGGTGACGAGGCTCTGTAATTATGAAATGCGCGTGGCTTGAAACTCCAGATCCGTCTGTCGTTCCTCATCTCTGCCTGTAGATTTGGGTCAGCGGAAGGCGGGACAGGGAGGTGATGGTTGGAGGAGAGGTGGATCGTCTGTCACAGTTTCTAATGCACTGACTGATTGGTGCCTTATCTCTCATGCTGTATGCATTCTTTCTCCTCCTCCTCTCTCTGTTCCAAAGCCTTGCTTGCCATCTTAATTGGAAAAGCCTCATAGGTGACTGATTTGAAACGCATCACATCGACAGAATTTCTGTGTGCCATACAAATAGCAGTTCTCACCTAAAGCACATGAGACTCGACTTACAATTGCATGCAAGTTCTAGATGTAAAAATCCCATTCATTTTCTACATTGAGATTTTTTTTTTGCTGAGAATATACAAACTGAGTCAGACATAACATGAGCACTGAGATTCCATGGTATATGTAACATTTTTAACTTTACCTTCATTATAGAATCCTGACAAAAAAGTAGCATGGTTTCCACAAAAAAAAACATTAAGCAGAACAATTATTTTCAACATTAGCTATGTTTCCATCCAAAGTTGTGAAATTAACTTATGCGCAAAATTGGAATATCGCATAAAACATTTGCGAATAAAGCTTCGTTTCCATCTAAAAAGTCAAAGAGAACAAAATCCTCACTTTCTGATAAACTGGCACTAAATATCACTAAAAGTAGGAAAAGCCACTGAATATAATAATTTTCATATATAAAAAATTACTTGTGCCTCAGAGTTAGAAGACGAAACACAATAATGCGGTCATTGCTTTCGGAGCTGGATTCTGCTGTTTGGGAATGCTGTCGTTTAAGACAGTTCTGCTGCCCACACACACACACACACACACATGTGTATATATATGTATATATAATTATTGGGGAAAATTTTCATTCTTCATTCTGCTTGTCAGAACGCAGTGCATTATGGGACTATATATGTGATATATTGGGGCTTTCACATACGATGCATTTCTATAATGCCATTAAATGCTTTCTAAATAGATAGCACATTAGTTTTTTTTTTTTTTTTAACAGAGCTTCTCTTTCTCTCTCTCACTCTCTCTCTTGCCTTTATTACTTTAGAGGACAGTAATCACAGCCTCTCAGTCTAAATCCAGTGTTTATAATCCAGTTTTCGGATCATATCCTCTTTAATAAAATGAAGCTGTAACACTCGGCTTTAAGTAGTAGGCCAATCATGCCAAACCACTTCATTAGGGATACTTTTTTCACTAACAGGATAGAAAGTGAGTGAGATAGCGAGGAAAGGATTGCTGATTTGTTTTTATCCATGTGAATCCCTGTTACTTTAATCTCCGGTTTAAGGCGCATGGCTCAAGAGAGCTGGCTTTGCATTTGAAGGAAGCAGTTGAATCTCCTCTTCTTCACTTCAGCTGCTGCTGGGAGAGTGTGAATGAAGTGTTGATGTCTTCACTAAGTTTGTTTGTGACTGAATGAAGCATTGGCAGGGAGTCAGTGTCTTTGGATCAGCTGGAGAGAGTGTCCAAGGTCCTCCCAGGTTAATTAGGAGGAAGTTAGACAGTCTGTGATTTAAATTGCTCATGCAAGCACTAGATTTGTAAGACTTGCTTATCATAATATACTAATTTTATTTAGGGTAGTCTTCGCTAAGCTCACTCTAGTTTGAGGGTTACAACTACAGTTTGACAACAAATCACGATACAATTCCTGACGGTTAATATTACGTTTAATATTTTAGTAATCATTAAAGCCGTATTTAATTACTGTGATTCGAAAATCTCACGGTAAATTCTGTCCAACATTAAGCAAAGTTAGCAGTTTCACGCAGGCGCAGCATTTAAAGTAGGTTTTGTTTTGTGTGAAAATATGGCAGAAGGCAGTGAAAGGGTTTACAGAGGGAAATCATATGAATTAAAGTATGAATTAATTATATGAATGTAATTTCCCTCTGTAAAGCCTTTCACTGCCTTCCGAAGAGAAAATGCTCTGATGGCATTTTCTATTCATCCCTCCATATACTGCCTAATAATGTGGTGTTTATAAGCGCAGCGCTGCTTTGTTTACAGAGGTTACTGAGGAAACGGCTCTGTTTCTGTTAGCGCTACCTGGTGTCAGAAAGTGGATTTGCATTTTCATTCAGACTGACTGCCTTTTTTGTTCAAACCAATGCAAAAGTATCTTGAATTATTAACAGAGCAGATCAAATGTAATTTTAACATGTTATGCATGTTATTATATAACATGTTATGTTGTAGTCATCCAACCAATTTTTATTAATTAATTAATTTTATTTATTTATTTATTGGTTCATTTAAAATCCGGCCATTATTGTTAATGTCATTATTTTAATGTTTCTGTTGTTGTTGCATTTATTAAAAACTAAATAAAACTAAAAAAAATATTAAAGGGGTCATATGATGCTTTTTTTAAAGATCATTATTTTGTGTATTTGGTATAACAGAATATGTTGACATGCTTTAATGTTCAAAATACACATTATTTTTCAAATACTGTACATTATTGTAAGTCCTCTATGCCCCGCCTTTTTGACAAAGATTTTTACAAAGCTCATCGGTCTGAAAAAGCGAGGTGTGCTGTGATTGGCCGAATACCTCAAGCGTGAGACGGAAATGTTACGCCCCTTACCATACTGTGTGATGCCGTGTCCGGCCGGAGCGACGAGACAAAAACAAAACATTATTTTCCACATACTGTACATAATTTTTTCTCCTCTATGCCCCGCCTTTTTGACAAAGATTTTTACAAAGCTCATCGGTCTGAAAAAGCGAGGTGTGCTGTGATTGGCCGAATACCTCAAGCGTGAGACGGAAATGTTACGCCCCTACCATACTGTGTGATGCCGTGTCCGGCCGGAGCGACGACACAAAAACATTAAAGGGGTCATATGATGCTTTTTTTAAAGATCATTATTTTGTGTATTTGGTATAACAGAATATGTTGACATGCTTTAATGTTCAAAAAACACATTATTTTTCA
>NW_015505230.1:1048275-1089131 GCF_001515645.1 Sinocyclocheilus grahami
ATTATAATGACTTATACTGTCTTTTTACGCGTTGCGTTGCATTGCATCGTGCCGCATAAACATAAAACCCTGTCTGCATTTGTGATCAGAGAAATTACAAACAACAAGTGCTAACGTTACTCCACACTGCCCAAAACTCGCGTTTGAATCATCAGTGGCAAATGATAAAAGAAAGCTTACTTACGTGAGTCAGAACTGCCGGCATTTTAGTCTAACAGTCCTCCATAAAATGTGCCTGCGATCCACAGCACTAAGTTGATGTATTCCCTCAGCGACCAACACGGATCAGCTCTAGGCATGACGAAGCGGATATCGTGCTCTTTTGGAAGACCAAACAAAGTAGTTTCGCTTTCACAACGAAGCACACGGCATCTTCAGGACATGGCAGCAGCAGCAACAATACTACAGTGAGAATAAAAGTTACATCTTCTTTCTTTGCGTGAACATTTGGGCGGCGTTATGCAAATCTTCCCACATAGTGAGGTAGATATGTGGGGGCGTGTTCGAACGAGCCGTTTTAGGTAGGCGTGGCTGACTCTTAACTATTATAAAGAATATCTCTTTGGATTTGAGACTTTAGTCTTTGCAACTTTACAGATATTCTTTATGCACCAAGAGCTTGTAACACTTCAAAGAGAAAGGAAAAAATGAAATTGTGTGCTGTATCCTATGACCCCTTTAAAAACATATTTTTTTGTTACATTTATTAAAAACACCTTTAACACCTTAAAAGCTCCCCCCACCCCCTCCAAAAAACGTTAAAAATGTTGAATGTTAAAAGAGTGGTCCCCTGGAAAAAACACTGCTTCATCTTAAAACACAATTTGTGCTTTGCATCACTACAGATATGGTTTCATTACTGTTCAAAAAATTATGGTCAGTAGGTTTGGCGAAATTAATACTCTTATTCAGCAAAGATGCATTCAGCTGATCAAAAGTGACAGTAAACACATTTTTATTGTTACTGTTTGAAAAGTTTCTGTTTCAAATAAATGCTGTTCTTCTGAACGTTCTGTTAATCAAATAATCCTGAAAAAAATGTATCACTGTTTCAATAAAAATATTAAGCACCACAGCTGTTTTCAACATTGATAATAAGAAGAAATGTTTCTTGAGCAGAAAATCAGCATATTAGAATAGTTTCTGAAGGATCGTGTGACACTGAAGACTGGAGGAATGACTTCATTTGCATCACAGGAATAAAGTGCATTTTAACATATATTAAAATAGAAAACATTTATTTAAAATTGTAATAATATTTCACAATATTACTGTTTTTACTGCATTTTTTTGATTAAATAAAAATATAGCCTTGGTAAGCATAAAAGACTTCTTTCAAAAACATTTTTAAAAATCTTAACCCCAAACCTTTAACTGGTAGTTTTGTAGTGACAGTTTTCTTTTTCTGTTTTGCATTCAGAGATCGACATTGAACGCTGTGTCCGGGAATCCATCAACCTCTTCTGTTGGACTCCTAAAAGTGCCACTTATTGCCAGCATGCCCAGCCAAACAAACCTGCCAGTGACAGCAACAGCTTCGGGAAAACACCTTCTTATTACTCTTCAGAATATCAAGACCTGACCAAGACAGACCTGGTAAGTGTCCCGAATCGACCTTTGACCTCTGAGTGCCTCTGCTCCAGGTTCAGTCATCTCAGAAAGAAGGTTTGCTCATAGCATTAAGATGCTAAATGCATTTCAGAAGATTATTTAATGTAATTGAGCCTTATAGTGGAGAAGGGCTAACAAATAACAGAATCAAATAAGAGTTAAGGAGAAACTCTCCTCTCTTATATTACTGTCATGAGAGTTGTTGCTGTTGTAGATATAAAGGTAAAAGTCCTAAACAACAGAATGACCATTATTACAGTAATCGCATTCGACATCTTGCTCAGTTCCTTTTGCCCTTTTGGACTTTTAAAGATTGCCTTGTGCCGAAAGGTAAAGTCAGAGAGTATGAAGGATGGAACCAATTACCCCACTGCTAATCAAATGATCCATGAAGGTTTGCGGTCAGGATAGGGGTGAATTTAGCCACTGATGATTTCAGCCGCCCACTGTTAATTTCCTAATGACATGCTTTAGCTCGCTAGTAAACACTCCAGTGCCAAGGGAAATCGGAAGACCTTAAATATGGGAGGTTTTATTTCAAATGTGTAGGCCTGTTCACAGTGAATCTAAATAACATGAATCTATAGAATATTTGCAAATGAGTGCGTCAAGATATTATGATTCCAATTTTCGTTATTGTCTGAAAATGTTTTGATACCTGAAAAAGAAGCAACCTAGAGTCTGAATTTAAAGGAATGGTTCAGCCAAAAATGAAAATTCAGTCATCATTTACTCACCCTCATGTCATTCCAAACCTGTAGGACTTTTTCTCTCGTGGAACACAACAGAAGATATTTAGAAAAATGTCCATACAGTGGAAGTCTGTGGGCCCCAGTGTTCTTTTGGGCAGTTGAAACAATCTTCAAAATATCTTCTTTTTTCTTTTGCAAAAGAAATCAAGTCATACAGGTTTGAAATGACATGAGGGTGTGTAAATGAAGACAGACTGGTCATTTTTGGGTGAACTATCCTTTTAAAAAAAGACGTATTTTGAACTCTAGATGAATTGTTCATAGAAATGCATAAATGCACCAATAAATCACATCCTTCAGGTATTGTTGGACAGGTAGCTAAGTTGGAGGTCATAATTCATATTTCAGCTCAGTTTCTTTATCATTTCCATCATATTAATGCAGGAATTTCAGCTACATTTGTTCTGGCTATCTGGAGTTTCTTTCTCCTGTTCTGCTAAAACTCTCACATGTAGGCTACAGGCTTCAGTTGACCTCAGTTGCCTCGAATGCCTCCATTCGTGAACTATCCTTTTAAAAAAAGACGTATTTTGAACTCTAGATGAATTGTTCATAGAAATGCATAAATGCACCAATAAATCACATCCTTCAGGTATTGTTGGACAGGTAGCTAAGTTGGAGGTCATAATTCATATTTCAGCTCAGTTTCTTTATCATTTCCATCATGTTAATGCAGGAATTTCAGCTACATTTGTTCTGGCTATCTGGAGTTTCTTTCTCCTGTTCTGCTAAAAACTCTCACATGTAGGCTACAGGCTTCAGTTGACCTCAGTTGCCTCGAATGCCTCCATTAATTTGTCAAAGTATGTCTTAATGCATGTGAGAGTTCTGCCTTTACCCATAAATATTCCTTCCTCTGCTCTCATCCAACCTTTCTGATGACCTAACCTTCTGATTGCTCATTACTCTTCCTGTCATATTATGAAAATATCCTGGTTGACATATACTAAAGACCAAAGGTATTGCGAAGACTTTTCATATTCTTATCATAAGCTACTTTTAAACACGTGGCTACTATGTTAGTACTGTCATTGAGAATCTATCTATCTATCTATCTATCTATCTATCTATCTATCTATCTATCTGTCTGTCTGTCTGTCTGTCTGTCTGTCTGTCGATTATATATATAGTATTAATATAATATATATATAATAGTATTAATAATTAATAATAATAATTAACATTATTATAAAATATATGTAATATATTAATAATATATGATTTACATTTTTTATACTATTAATATTATTTAATTATTAATGTTTTTAATAATTAAATAATATTAATAATTAAATAATATTAATAATTAAATAATATTTAATTATTAATGTTTTTAATATTTTAGCTTCCAAAATGTATACTTTGTTTCACATTTACTTACGGTACATGTCCTATAACACAGAATTGAGAAATATTAATAATGAAAATTAAACATTGGGCCTTCATGTACTTAAGATTTAATTGGTGCTTCTGCACAACTAGGATAATAATGATCAGTCAACCACGACTTAATAAATCTAATAATCCAGCCAGAAAATTAAAAACTGCTTGCTTGCTTCAGAAGCATTGCCATATATATCTCTTTTACAGGGTGTCTTGTAATCATTAAATAACTTATTCATCATTATTAACACTTCTGGTGGAGCTTGTGAGTCTTTTTTTTTTTTTTTTTGAAAATAAATTTCTTAGCATTGATATGTCTGGTTATGTGTCATGAGGATGTGAGATGTATTTCGAGTCACACTGAGAGCATCTATCTAACCTTTTAACTCTTTGCGTTTGGCTCTCTGTTTGAGATTCATCAGCGATGGGCCCAAGGCAGTGCTGAGCTTCACAAACACTCATCTGTTGACCTAATCTCTTTCTATTCTGACTGAACACAGCGTGATGTCTGGAAATGCACTGCTTCAGCGATATCTTGCTACATCCGTATCTGTGAAAGGCTGAGAAATGCTCATGGTCTCACATGCCTACGCACTCACATATACATTTACATTTAATCATCTTGGCGAATGCATTCATACATAAGCAATTAACCACAAAGTGTAGAAGGTACATAAATATGTAGTTTAGTCATGAAACTCTAGATGGCGCAGGCTGATGGGTTGTTAACGTAACTGATGATATTCAGAGAGTTAAACGACTTGGCACAAGCTGATTGGTTCATGCTGCATATGCAGCTAATGAGCTTACTGCCTTGCATTTATATGGTTGGCTAGCATTCACTTGAGATTCCTGCAGCACGCTTTCAGAGTCTCTGAAACCCTCCACCTTCCCCAGCTCCACCTGTATAGCTCTGCTACGGGGTTATTTTATATGCTATTTGTGCAGCAGCAGTATGTCTTAAATACTCATGGCACCGTATCGCCGTATGCATTGGCAGTAGCAATTTCCTGTACTTGTTACAGTAATCTACAACTACAGCAATAAGCAACAGCAGAAGCAATTCAGCAGCAGCAGTGTAGCAAATCTATTCCGCCAAGACCAAATACATTAACATTGTCATATCCTTCACCATGCTAAAATCTTCAGAGAGTTGTCATGATTAAACTGGGTAGAAAGTATCTCAAGTGTGGTGTGGCTTAAAGGAATAGTTAACCCAAAAATGAAAATTTGCTGAGCAAGTGAGTAATGTTAAATTTCTCCAAATATGAAGAAACAAACTCATATACATCTTGGATGGCCTGAGGGTGAGTACATTTTTTTTGTGTGTGCAAACTTTCATTTTTGGATGAACTATTCCTTTAATGGTTAAAGATTTGGACTGGTAAACGAGGTTACACAGTAGCTTTGAAACAAGGAGGTCTATGCGGAATGGTAATTATTCTCATTCATCTCAGAGGCATTTATGAATTTAAACCAAGCGACTAACTAGTCTTTAGTGCATGTTTTGAACCCGTTTGCTGTTAATTTTAGACCCATTCTCCTGTGTTATAAAAGTATATGAGTTCTTATTTCTTTTCTATTTGGTCTACTATTTATTCATCCATTGTCGTGCATTTTTCTCCACACAGAATCACTCATTCTTTCTCTAGCTGTGCTCCGGGTGGTAAATGGTGCGGTTAGGCCTGCTGTTGATTGTCATCTCCTGGTCATTAGAGCATGATGTGTCTGCTGAACAAGCGTTCTGCTTTCTCCCTCTCTTTTTGTCGGCCATCTGACATGCACCGTCACTAAAGGCTGACTCCAACAAGTCGGGACTTGCAGCCAAATCTTCTGTCAGCAGCCATGTGTGTGTGTGTGTGTGTGTGTGTGTGTGTGTGCGATAGAGATGATGATACCACTGACTTCAGCTGATTCTGAGAAACATCATGTGCACATTTTGATCAATGTAAGGCATTCTTGCTGAATAAAAGTATTATTTAAAAAAAATCTTACTGACCCCCGACTTTCTAACAGTAGTGTGTGAGCATATTATCAGCTACTCTCTGTACCTTTTGCACCGAGTGTTTAATGTTGCAATGGTTCTAAGATACATATAAGATCCATGTAGATTTACAAGAGAGTGCTGATGCTGTTTTAGTTGTTCTGCAGTCTCATTTCTGAGCTTTAGTTCTTCCAAACAGTTCTAACAATTGTTCATTAAAGTCTCAGCCATTAAACGCACAGTAACGTCAGTCCATTTAGTAAAGAATCCACCTCCATTAGTTGGACTTTACTAGATGCTTTTAAAGGCCATTTATGGCTTGTTAAGTGAATAAGCTAGTTTACTCAATAACCCAATAACAAGGTTCTCAATAACACGCCACTCTAACACAAAGAGCCAAAGAACTGGGTAATCCTCTTTAAAACATTCCTTTTAGGCTGTGTACACAGCCTTTGTGTCAGCTGGTTAATGATCGACGGTCGGAATGACAAAGTGTAAATGACTTCTCAGTGAACCGAGGTCATTGTCACAACCAAAAATCTTGAAGCGAGTGGACCTGTATTTTAGTCTCAAATATTGTTGTATTGGACCCTTTTCAATCAGTTCTGCTGGCCATTTTGTTGTGTGCATTGGTATTTTGTTGGCTTTTTAATTGTTTTTAAATATAATATTCATTTTTTTATTTTAAATTAATCATTTAATTTAATCTTTTATAATGTTATGCTTTCTATCACACATTACAATATATGGGTCCATTTACTGTACATGTAAATATATAGCTGCCTTTTATTTTAGGAAGGCTAAGATAATCGTCATAAGATAATCATCATATTTGCGGGTACATGGCATTAAAAAGTTTGAAAATACTTAATGCATATCAACAGAAATATAATGTCAGTGCTTGTGAGCTTTGATTATTTTGCATGCAACAAAATGCTTGTTTTTCTTTTATTAGTAGCATATTTCTACAGCTTTGATTAGGTGGCCTCACCACTGCGATATTGAGCTCTGATTGGTCAGGAGGGGGGAATTGAGCAGACCTTAAGTCGGTTTCATTCCTTAAGTCTTGGATCTGTATTATTATTCTGATTCCAGACTTTCTTTGAGACTCTCAGATTTGCGGCAGCCAAAACATATCACCTGTTCCAAAGCAGATGTTGGATGGTTAAATGCCTCTCACGCATTACAGGGTATCATCACATGACTGAATTTATGTCAGATCTCCATCCTTCATCATTTTTGATAGAAGATATCATACATCTTTTGACAGCGCCTGTCATGTAGATGGTAAGCCTTTCAAACACAAGCTTGTTTTCAGATTTGCACTGGTAATCCTTTTCAGACCGTAAATGCCCACTGGAACGTTTACATGGATGTGGTTATTTCTCCATTTTTAAAGCCAGCTCCTTTCAGCTTTGAGACGAAACATTTACCGCTTCGACCGATCAGACCAGCTCAGTGGCTTTCGAATCTCTTGCCGTTCTCTGAAACCACAGAGCATCCAAATAGGCAAGTTTACGGCCTATTGAAATATCACCACTGATAATAAAAGGTCAAGACTCTTGCCAGCATTTAGAGTGTCTGAAGCCAGGGCACAAGGGCCTCCTTCAGGCAATGATGAGAATGCCATGGGCCCTGCGGATCTAATGCACTTTAATACCAGAATCCATTGGACATCAGCTGCCCTCCATTCCTCAAACTTACCTCCATTGCTAAGGTGACCTCATAGGTAATTGGCTGCACTCTGTGGGAGGCTGGTACTCCGTGACTGATTGGACTGATTTCATGGGCTACTGAACATTGACATTTACGAGATATCCCCCCACCTCACTGCCCTTTCCTGTGCTGTTGCCCTTTGTTTCAGAGTCCTGCACTGAGAACAGTGGAATTCAGCGATAATGCGCATTGTTATTAGGGTTTTTACCGTTTATGCAGTGTGGCTCGCTGGTGCTTTTCACAAGCATAATATGTCACTAATCAATTGCACAGTTTAGTAGTTAGAAATAAACAATTATGCAAGTTGTTTTGTGGGGAAAACATCTTTATGGTGATTTCTACACTTGTGCAAGTGTTGCAATTTATAGGCAGTTTTCCATCACAATTGTCGTCTTTAACTTAACTTTTATGGCATTACTACAGCTTCTACATTTAAAACAAAAAAAGTGAAAATACTTCATAAAAATTATTGGCAAATTTCAAAACTAAATTGCAGTTGCAATTTTTTCAAATGGCAAAAGACAATATAAATATAAACTACATTTAAACTATAAACAAAATTTAAACTACAATAGCTCTACGGTATGACTGGGTTTTTAAACTTCAAATGCTGTCAATCGTGAATATGGTGGTGATGGAATACTGTAGATGCTTTAATCAGTAGATAGTTTACTGTACCGCTTGCACTGCTATGGATTAATTCAAGATATGTTACTCTGAACTTATGCAGTTTTGATTTTCAAGTTCGACAGTATGTCACTTCCCAGATATTCCAAGTCCCGTCAAACGCTGATTCAACATGTTCAATCGGCAATAACAAAGGGTGGAATAACACTCTTTCTACTGGAAAATATGATAATACTGCTAAAGAAAGTGATTTTTATATAATTACACACTACTGTTATATTAGATTGGCTATACTGCCCACTCCTATTTGTAATCCACTCGCTGTCTTTTGTCAAAAGGGGTTTGATAATGGATTTAAGGTAGCAGGGGCCCAGGACATTGACTGCAATGGTAGTTCAGAAAAAGTGTGTCTTGATTTTGATTCGGGCAAGTTTGTGCACCCCATGTAGACTTAAGCAAAGATACAAGTGTGAGGATTTCTGACAACAGCTTGTGACAGATCTTCTGGCAGGTAACTGTGAATTAAGCAGCAGTATTTTGGATAGCCTTGAGGGGTCATACGGCACATCCAGATAGGCTGGTGAGCTGTTGCTTGAATAAAAAACAGCTAATCTTGCAGAACTTTAAATTCCCACCTACATAGATGGGAAAGACTGTCTGACCGACATTTAAACGTTTGCTTTGTATCTGCTTGTGGTTTAGGGTTGGGTGAATAATCTCAGACTCCGTTGTCTGGGGAAAAAACGTTTAATGAGAAGTTGAGGTCAAGGAAAAGTTTTTTTTTTCTGGAGTTGTGTGTCATAATGCCATAAGACTGTGTGATTGTTGTGATGTGCAGTGTTGGGGGTAACGCATTACAAGTAACGCGAGTTATGTAATCAGATTACTTTTTTCAAGTAACTAGTAAAGTAACGCATTACTTTTTTAATTTACAAGAGAATATCTGAGTTACTTTTTCAAATAAGTAACGCAAGTAACTTTTTTTTCTCCAATTTATTGATTGACAGCTCTCCTGTCCCCATGTTGAGAGAAATCAGATGTTACTGTAGTTCTATATAAATATGAATATGCATTAATTAATCTCACTCACAAAAAACAAAACAAAAAAACACAGATTCAGTATTCCTCAAAATGAATAAAAATAATGCAACTCAGAATATGACGCAAACCTGCAATAGTTAAATGTTAAACGACACAAATATCCTTTATGTATTTAATTCCATTCTATTAACCTATGTCTTTGCTTCTGACCTTCGATGATCCAGTTCAACCGTACTAATAAGCAAAAATTACTCTAGACAAACATTTGTGCGTCTTTTTTTATTGCTGATGTGTGTTGAAATTTCTTCTGCTGCATTCTACTGCACGGACGTAAATTTACTTTCCCTTCAGCCTGAGGCTTATTCATTTCACTTTTGGTGTGAAAAGGCTTTTATATTTGCCAAAAATATAACTTTTTTATTTTAAAAACAAACAAGCAAGCCCTGTCCAGATTTTAAAAAGTAACGCAAAAGTAACATAATGCATTACTTTCCATAAAAAGTAACTAAGTAGCGTGATTAGTTACTTTTTTATGGAGTAACGCAATATTGTAATGCATTACTTTTAAAAGTAACTTTCCCCAACACTGGTGATGTGTTCACTGAATGCGAGCTGGTCATCTTTGCAGACTTCTAGGGCTTTTATTCACCTTGAGGTAACCACTGTGTTTAAGAGTCAGAAGCCATCTTGAGAGCAGCTCAGTCTTGACAGGTTGAGCTTGAGGTATTGATTATTCATTCAGGTTGAGATGTCAGAGGGATATGAGATCACAGAGGTGAAAACAGATAGAGACATGAAAAGCAGCCCTGATTTTTGTCGACATGGCAGTGAAATAGAAAAGTCATGCATTTGAATGAGTGAATAAAGTGATCTGGTATAAATGGAGAATGGTATCGAACCAAGGACAGATCCTTGAGGGATACCAGTATCGTCAGGGGGCAGGATGCAGGAGTTGAACATATGCATGTGTTTTCAATAAATGTACTGCATGACTCTTCACTGTTTTTCTTGCTTAACACTAACTGGCTAATGTTTACTTGTCTTACTTTCAACCCACTCATCACTTTCTCGCACTCTTTTTTTAAATGCCTCTCAGTGCTGCAAAAAGTCTGTTGTTTTACCACTTATTTTTTTAACCCTCAGAGCCGCGAGCCACTCAAGCTGAGCGAGCTGAAAGCAGAAGTGTCTCCTCGTATCTCCGTGGAAGACCTCATTGACCTGTGTGAGCTCAGTGGACCAGCTTACTTTAAAACTCCTGTCAAGAGGGCCAGGACTGGTAAACCCAAGATTCTAGCAGTGGACATTCGGAGCCTTGAAGAGTATCCTTTCAGTCTTAATGATACTGTAAATAGAATCCCTACACTGCCCAAAAAAATATATTTTTAAAAAAATATATATTTTCTAAAAATATTCTTCAAACTTTTTTTTTAGTCTCTTATGTTCACCATGTCTACATTTATTGATCTTCAGTGTCACATGATCCTTAAGAAATCATTATAATCATCATAAGCAAGCCAGGAGGGAAATCTCCAATTACCCTGATGGTATTTGACATGGGAGAGGGTTAAGTTAAGGAATACAGCCGCATGATCAGATATGACAATATTACCAATCTTGCAGTTCAGTATATTATGAAGGGAAGCTTTAGGTGAAAAAATGTACTCTATTCTACTGCTGGTTTTGTGTACTCCTGAAAAAAATTATATTCTCTCTGCCCAGGGTGTAGAACCCGCCACATATCTACCAAGCCCAGTTCCTGGCACATCTCGTCCAGGACACAGGCCCTGCCAGAGTGTCCGCCCTTCGACAGGACGGATTTATCTAATTCAGGTGAAAGAATACAATTGAAATCAGATCAGTTGAAACCCAAAGAATCAAGGCCGTACACATATTGTTGTCTGTTGCTAGTAGTGAGAGTCCAGTGTATGAATGTGTGGGAGAGCATTACGGTGGTTCATTTGTTGAAGAGGTTTGTCACAGTTTGCATTAGTGATGCTTTAAGTAGATACAAGAGAGCACACAAGCAGGATAAGAGCAGTCATAATAAATGTATACAAGGCTTTCAGGGAAATTAAGCTGCCGCATAGTAAATATAATGTAAAAGCTGCAGGGCTGATATATGGATGTAGATATTCATTGTCCTCTCATTCTGTATTCTGCACCATTTATGACCATATCAATATTTGATGTGAATGTTAGACAAAGACCTTTCTGTTTTAATGCCTGTATAAAATCTGCATGAACTAATGATTAATGTGAGCATTTTCTCATCTTCTTGAGAAACGGAGAAGGGTTTTGTTAAATGTTTCAGAAAAGTTCAGCTCCTAATCATTTTTGTTGAAAGATGTAGTGCAAAATATTGCAGATTGTAAATGTATCTATGGAGGAAGGCAGTTAAGAAGAGTTATTATTCAATTACACTATGCACTCTTTCTCTTTTCTCATTTCAACTTTCACTTCGCTCACCTGCCGTATTTGATGTGAATGTTAGACAAAGACCTTTCTGTTTTAATGCCTGTATAAAATCTGCATGAACTAATGATTAATGTGAGCATTTTCTCATCCTCTTGAGAAACGGAGAAGGGTTTTGTTAAATGTTTCAGAAAAGTTCAGCTCCTAATCATTTTTGTTGAAAGATGTAGCGCAAAATATTGCAGATTGTAAATGTATCTATGGAGGAAGGCAGTTAAGAAGAGTTATTATTCAATTACACTATGCACTCTTTCTCTTTTCTCATTTCAACTTTCACTTCGCTCACCTGCCCGTTTCATTCAGCGCTTCTCTTTGAGATGCACTCGTCCTGGTCATATTCAGTTGATGTCCCAGGGGACTTTTCTTTCTGCTCCGTTCTTTATCTTGTCCTGCACACTCTGTTCTCTGTCTCTTTACTTTCGTGATTCTACAGTGGTTTTTGGATGGAGCTGGACGGTTTCTACAAAGCTGGTGGATCTATGTGGAGTTTGTTCTGTAAATCCTGTGAACTTCACCTGACACAATCACAAACGACCAGCTCAAAAGCTTACAAGAGATTGTGTGCTGCTTAGATGTCTTAGCAGAACATATGTACACCAAAGTACCTCTGGGTATGCAATTAATTCACCGTAATACACACAGTAGAGCTGAACTTAATAATGGTCTTCACATTTTTAATCAGGGACCGTTTAACCACCCTGAAATCCACTGGCCGTTAACCAATCACAACACTTCTTTATCTAAATCAAAACCTTTTCCACATTAAAAATAAAATAAACTAAACTAATAATATTAGTCAAACATATTCTTTTCAGAGAGTTTTTATAGTTTTTCCTTATTTTAAGCATCAATCTAAAATAGTTGCTGAACAAGGTTTTGTGCTTGAAAAATGTATGCCTAAAACAAGAAAAATTAGAATAGTGAATAATAAACTTACTTCAAGATAACTTATTATCTTCCATAATTTAGATTTTCAAGTACATCTGTCTTGCTTAAAGGATGCTTATATATGCTAATAATTCTCAGCTGCACCACAAGTTTTTGGATTTAACCCTGTGAACTGGGTCCACACATATGGGATTACATCTCTGCCACAATTCTGCGCGCGAAAGATCATATTTTGAGCGCACAAAAGTGCGTTTTGCACGAACGCAAACTGAGTTTTGTGGAGAAAATGTTTGTTCTCGGAAAGAAGAAAGTATTTCGAGCGCACGAAAATCAATTTTGCGTTTAAAATAAGTTTTTGGATGTGTGCAGACCTTCTCTTTTGCACGTGCAACGTTTCACTAGCTTGCTCACCTGATGCCCGCCCTCAGTGCTCTCTAAATGCCAACGGCTCGCTTGCTCAACACAACCCCGTACTTTTTTGCGCTCAAAATATGACCTTTCGTGCGCCTAATTGTGGCAGAGATCTAACCCTATACACACATTTTTATTTTTCATTGCTGAAGCCTGAAGATCTTTTGCAATGTTGTGTTATCTAATGACTGCTGTGGATAATGAAAAATCTGTATATATTTTTTTAACATTTCATTTTTTTATAAACATTACACATTTTCCCCCAGCAAGTACACATTCAATTGATCAAAAGTGACAGTAAAGACATTTGTAATGTTAAAAAAAAGAATGCATTTCATATAAATGCTGTCCTTTTGAACTTTCTATTCATCAAAGAATCCTAAAGAATATCACAGCTCCCACAAAAATATTAATCAGCACAAGTGTTTTCAATATTGATAATAATCAGAAATGTTTCCTGAGCAGAAAATCAGCATATTAGATTGATTTCTGAAGGATCATGTGACACTGAAGACTGGCGTAATGATGCTGGAAATTCAGCTTTGCATCACAGGAATAAATTACATTTTAAAACATGTTAAAATAAAAAACATTTCTTTTAAATTGTAACAATATTTCACTGTATTAGTGTTTTTCCTGTAGTTTTGATCTAATAGATGCAGCCATATGGCCCTTGACTGTACATGTGTAGCTTCAGTCGAGGTCACATCCCAGGCAGCATTAACATCCCATACTCTTCCACGTTTGGGGCGGAGGGAGAACTGCTCCAGTGTCCCGTCACCAGCACATTGGCCGGATACAGATTCCGTGTCATTGTGATCCTCAGCAGCATCATGAAGAATGCAACCACGGTAAAGTTATTTGATTTTCATATGAATGTTTTTAGGACACACAAGCACTGGTAAATGCACTCTGTCACTTTAGAAAAAAAAATGTAAATAATGATAAATATACAGGTAATAATAACAAGTTGGCTTTCTTTTCTCCTGTAGTTTGCGACTCACCTACTGAAGGTAAACTTCCCTCGAGTCTGTGTCTTGGATGGTGGCATGAACAAGATGAAGTCCACTGGCCTGTTAACCGTCCCGTCCCCACAGATATAACGGGATGTGCTTTACTTAAAGGGAAACTTTTAAAACTTTTTACATGGTGCAAAAAGCGAAAGCATTTCTCAGCTTTCCTCTAAACTATGTCAAGAGTTCTTTAAAGGCATTATGCATGTCAGCACTGAAAAGTTTGAACTTGAAAATGAGTAACACAACTGAAAACAGACTTCTGGGACCAAACAAATCAACAAAAATAAAGTTTATTTTTTTTTACAATAGCTGTTAAAAAAAAACATAATTTGTAGTTTTCAAATTTAAATAGATTTATTTCTCAAAAGTCACCAAATTGAAAGTTTCCAGTCCCATTCTAGTATTTATTAGCCTGTTTACTTTCATGAATGTTCCTGGTTTTATTGTGAGTCCACATTACTTTAAAAAGATAATCTCAGTTTGTTCAAAACCAGTTTGCTCTTCCTCTAAAATGACTTTCCTTTTAACCTTAAGTTTTGTGAGTTATTGGATAATGCTAACCAGTAGTCGAATGGCTATGTTGATGATCCAATCCATAGGAAGCCCCGTAATACATTTTCTCTTGTTAAAAATCCTGTGTAGCAGTCTGAAATCCGTGTCAGTACAGAGGAAAAACATTGTGAACAGGGTTTAATAGTGAAATTCTCAGGCACCTACATTGTCAAAAACAGCCAGAGAGAGTCATGATAAATTGTGGATGAAATTCTGTGGGTGAGAACGCATAATTAATGTCTAGACCAATCCAACCTTACAGAAAGGTACAGAAAATTTAAATAACCACATTAGTGTGCAAGGGCTTTCTTCAAATTCAGTGTGTCGTTTGATGTGAACAGGCTTGTAGATTCAGAAATGCACTTTGGGTACCACTTTTGACAGTTAAAAAAAGGAAGAGGAACTATAATGGATCACCGGGTATGTGAAAACTGGGGAAAATACATACCTGGGCTGGCAAATATTAAGAAAATGTAGCAAATATCTACAGGATACATACAGGAGCTTAATTCAGTGGAATCAAAAATACAGCCTAGATGGTGAAATGATGGGATGTTCTTGGCAGACATTTAGCACCTTAAAATAAATAGTTTGCTCAGAAGAATACAATTCTGTAATAATTTATTCACCCTCATGTTCAAACCTGTATGACTTTTTCTTCCGTAGAACGCACAAGGAGATGTTTTGCAGACTTTGCTGAACATTACTTTTGGCATTCAGTGCAAGTGATGGGGAATTAAGCGGTTTGTTTATGGAACGGACTGACTGAAATTTAAACATTATTAGCTGAAAATCTTCCCCTCTTTTGCATCTCATTCATATTCAAATATGTTACCTCAAGATGCATCTTTTCTTTCTTCGGAGATGTTTTGCAGACTTTGCTGAACATTACTTTTGGCATTCAGTGCAAGTGATGGGGAATTAAGCGGTTTGTTTATGGAACGGACTGACTGAAATTTGAATCATTATTAGCTGAAAATCTTCCCCTCTTTTGCATCTCATTCATATTCAAATATGTTACCTCAAGATGCATCTTTTCTTTCTTGAATAAAAGAATATCGCACAGGTTTGGAATTAAAATGAGTGTAGGCTAAGTGATGCCTTTTTTATTTTTAGGTGGACTATTTCTTTAAAACCAATTATTTGCATATGCATTGCTCCTGAAAGCATGGGTCCATTTGTACCAGACTTTCACATTATATGTCATGTTACAAAGTGCCTTTATCTTCTGCCTCGGACACTGGGAGTTTTCAGTCCAGTACAATGTTGTATGGAAGAGATGGAAACACATTTTCGGCTAACAAGTCAGTACGGACTAGAACATCCTGGCAGAATGTTTCCATACTGCAAGAATTCAGGCTGTGCTAAAGGCAAAAGATGGAGTTAGTAAGACTACTGTAAGTAAGAGCACCAAATAAAGTTGCCACTGCAAGTACATACTTCACCTCCACACAATGTACTGTCTCTAGAGGTGACCACTGCCGTTTCAACAGTAAGTTCAGAGCCAAATGTGCTTATCTTTACAATTTCCCCTCGGGGATCAATAAAATTAATATTTTAGATAACTGCAGGATTTTGAACCTCATTGGTAACCAGCCCAGAGCATACAGGAACATAAAAATACACTCATCATTCACTCCTACTGGCTGTAATGTTGCGCCTTCAGAGGAACACAACTCTATAAGACTAATCTTCTGCGAAAGTTTTTCAAACAGCCTAGTGGAGATTTTCGCTGAGGTTTTTTTGAAAGTATAAAGGTAAAATATTTTATAAGAATAGAGTATACACACACAACGATTATGTTTGTGTGTGTATGTGTGAATATACAGTATATATAATTATAAAAAGAATATTTAAATGACTAATTTTCATTAATATTATATGAAACAACTGCCACAATAATGGATTTACATCAGAAGTTTCTTATTTCAAATATATGCATAAGCAACAATCACCTGGATTCTAGCGGAGGTCGGTCGAGGCATGATTGTCCTTGAAATCTTGGGACTGTTGAGAAATGCGTTTCTTTATAAACAACTCAAAGCTGCCACTTCAAAATGCAACATTTTACAGATTAAAAAAAATAATTCTTGCAATGGGACATTGTTTCTATAGGGAGTTTCATTGATTCAGATCAAGGCTGAAAGAAAAGCAGTAAATGGGCCTAGTTTGTGCAAGGAAAATGCAGGCAAGAGCAAATTTGTATGCAAATCATTGAATTGAATTGAAACACAAGAACGCTTTTTTGAATGATTTACACAATTGTTCTGCACATTTCATGAATGTGCCCCAATGTTTTTCAGACTTTAATAGACAGAACAGTGTTGTTCGAGCACAAAAGCAGTGTCCCATTGAAACAGCATCTGAAAAGATACATTTGCATAATTAATATAACTGACTCAAAAACATGCTGACGAACAGCATTCAACTAAACTGTTACTTTCTAAAATTATTAATAATTTTAGTAATAATGATGTTCAAATGTAATGATTTTATACATATATTGCTACAAAAAAGACAAAGTGAAGTGCTGTGCAGCAGTCATCACAGGGAGTCAAATGAATATGAGCAGCATCTGAACTGATTCACTACTTGAATTAGACTCCCTATTTCTTCATATAAGAGACAGGATAGTTTTGGAGAGCTGCTTATTAATTATTGCCCCTACTTGCTAAATTGTAAAGCTGTGTGTGCAAAACAACATGACAAAAACAGTTTTGTGAAAACTCGTTACCGAAAAAGCTACTCTGAACTGTTACTGAAAAGATGAAGAAAATACAAGACATATATTTTACGTTCACACCTTTTAATATCTGGAGACCTTTGCTTCACCTGAATATTAAACCAAGATCTTTCATATTCAACACGCAGTCTTAAAGGGTAACCATGGTTGTGGTGATCATACAGAATGGCTGATACAGCCATTAATAAGTAAAATTCAGAACAGTTCACTGGTTTGTACTTAACAATATACGTCAATTAAATATTTAAAACTTGGTTGTGGCATGTAAACATTGTCCTGCATCACTTATACGACAATTCACATATATATGCACCTACAAAGCATATTTGAAATATATATATATATATATATACACTGTATGAATACATTTACAATAATACACCAAAAATAGTTCGTCACTCAGATTAGCTGGTTAAAGCACGTGGGCCGAATTAAAAAAGGTATTTTGAAAGGACATCATCATCATTCAGGTGGCAAATAAACAGTTAAACTGGGCAACTTGTGTTTACAATGGCATGACGACGTCTGCTCGACAGTTCAACACAAATCTTTGAAGTGGGAGACAAATCTTACATCTACAAAATTAAAATATGCAAAAGTTTATTTTCAGACTTCTGACATTTTAGACATATCCAATAGAGCGCTGCAGTGATGATGTATTTTTGTAGGCCAACCCTACAAAACCCCTAGCATCACCCTGGTTCCCTCGACGAAACCCGATTGCCTTTTGGATTACTGTAGAAAATAAAGTCTGTGACCAACAAAAGTTTGTGATTCTTACACGTTTTGTTAATCATGATCATCTTAATCATTCAGGTGGCAAATAAACAGTTAAACTGGGCAACTTGTGTTTACAATGGCATGACGACGTCTGCTCGACAGTTCAACACAAATCTTTGAAGTGGGAGACAAATCTTACATCTACAAAATTAAAATATACAAAAGTTTATTTTCAGACTTCTGACATTTTAGACATATCCAATAGAGCGCTGCAGTGATGCTGTATTTTTGTAGGCCAACCCTACAAAACCCCTAGCATCACCCTGGTTCCCTCGACGAAACCCGATTGCCTTTTGGATTACTGTAGAAAATAAAGTCTGTGACCAACAAAAGTTTGTGATTCTTACACGTTTTGTTCATCATGATACTCTTCACAAATTTTGAAAAATTTCAAAAAATCTTCAAAATTCACGACTTTTGAAGTCCAGTCACCAGAAGTAAAAAGGTAATCAAACTACACAACGGTCACATGATTTCAGCGTTACCACTGATAACACTTCTAATAACACTTTTAGTCTTTAAAAACCTTTCCCTTGAAAGTCTGAGTTGGAATAGTTTGTAAGAGCAGCATTATAAACACACTGAGGCTGTGAAAGCGACTAGTGAGTAGATGTTTTTCTGTTCAGCGCGATATCGTTTAATGTCCCTGTCAACCTCTATAGACCTATCTTGCCACTTGTTAGCAACTGCCTTTTTCAACACAAATAAAATTATGTAGTAAAAAAAAAAATCACAAGGGGGTTTTATTGATGTATTTTATGCCTTAGAATAAAATGTGAAAATATCTTTAGTTTGTGTTTAACCAGGCATTTCACCAAAAACCCATTTAAAAAACCACTGACTACAGGACGATGGAACCTAAAGTGCTAAATCGTTTGGATTTGGCCTACAAAAATATGTCATCCCTGCAGCCCTCTATTAAGCTGGAACATGCACTTGTAGCCATTGAGGAAGGCCAGAGGAAGTGCACCATACTGTAACTGTACCGGGATTGACAGGAAATCATGTCCCTTTCTGTACGGTGTGCGTCTTCCTAGAGTACCGTGAGTAAAGCTGGCATTAAAAGTCTCTGTTAGTGGTGCTGTTGGTGTTAAAGTCTCCTCAGATTGTGCTCTTCCTGACAGGAACCTCGTTTGAGACTCATGTCGTCCAGAGCTATTTCACCCTTACGGCCTCTCCGCCGCTCGCCCTTCACAACCACCTGTAATGGCATAAATCAAAAAACACCAATGCAGGTTTCCAGCCGACCGGCTCTCAAATGGTGATGTGAGATTTTTCAGTGTTGACACTTACACTTTCTAGCCCATTGCCCCAAATGGTGATCTGCGTCGACCTCCAGCCGTTTCCTCCCGTTCGGCCCCAGACAGAGGGACTGTGCTGCCGTCCCTTCTGGACAAACACCTGCAGCATGCCCACGTGGTGCCCCGCCATGTTGTGTCTGAAGGCCAGGCACAGGTTCCCCTCGTTCCAGGGCATCGTCAGGGGGAGGATCAGCTGAGCGCCACGCCCACCTCTCTTCTCTCCGCCCTCTGAGATCGTCAGGTACCGCCCACCTGCCATAGACCAAGGCCAATTTAAAAGATGAATTTATTCAGAAAACAGGAAATTACATCACAAAGAGGACCTTTGTAGACCCTCAAGGAGTCTCTTAAATATACAAATCGTATCTTGATGTTTAAAATTTTTTAATTATTAATATGTATTAATTATTAATATGCAATTATTAAAAAGTGTATTTGACATTTTTGTACTTTATATCAAATATTCACCACACTTGACCTTTCTAGATTCATCAAATGAAAATGTCTTGAAAACATTATGAAGTTTTTTATGAAGGTATGAATGAAAACATTATGAACATTCAGCATGAAACATGAATACAAAGATTTGAATGGCCCTGCAGCTTTTTAATTATATTTTTTTTATCATCCGAAACTTTCTCTTCTCGTTGACCTAATATCATTTTATTTAAAAATAAATAAATAAAAATAACAGTGAAAAATGGTCCATACCTAAAGGATCTGCTGTTGTCTCCCAGTGAAGGTCTCCCTCTCTGCGCTGGATCCATCCACAGAGACCGTGGTCAAAAGAGCAGCTCAGATGTTCAGTCTCTGTGGAAGATCACACAATTACTCAAATTCAGATGACAAGAATTAGAATGCAATTTTAGAAATTACTTTGAACTACAAAAAAGTTTTATCATGAAATTAGCATTAAAAATACTATTTTTTTCAATATGAACATTCACAATTAGTGTGGGACATTAACATTTTTTTCCAGCAGCAGCAGCAGGATTGTGCAACATTCACATTTTATTGAATAAATGAGGAAGCAAACAATTGTAGAATTAAAAAGAGCAGCTCAGATGTTCAGTCTCTGTGGAAGATCACACAATTACTCAAATTCAGATGACAAGAATTAGAATGCAATTTTAGAAATTACTTTGAACTACAAAAAAGTTTTATCATGAAATTAGCATTAAAAATACTAATTTTTTCAATATGAACATTCACAATTAGTGTGGGACATTAACATTTTTTTCCAGCAGCAGCAGGATTGTGCAACATTCACATTTTATTGAATAAATGAGGAAGCAAACAATTGAAGAATTTAAATTTTAAGGAGGGATTAAAATGAAATAAAATGTAAAGAAATACATAAGAATGGTTGTCAATAAAGCATTTCATTTTTCATTGTACTCAAATTGTAGAATGTAAGTTACACAAAATATGGGGTATTTCCATACATTTAATGAATTTTACTTTTATGGAATAAAGAATATTCTGTAACACTTTACAATAACTATGATTAATTAATGCATTAGAAGATTTTTTTTAAATGTTTGTTCATGTTAACCAGTGTAGTTAACTAAGGAATTATTACCAGATATTCTAAATTACCACAAATTTATTTATTTATTTATTTATTTCTTTGCTTGTTTGTTCATTTATTTATTCATTCATTCTGAATGCAATGTACACTCTCAGAATAAAAGGTACAAAAGCTGTCACTGGGAGGTACATTTTTTAAATATATTTTAATAATTTTGTACATTATGGCATATTAGTACATATAAGGTACATATTTGTTACCTTTTTTTAGCTGGCATTTTGGTAAAAGTCTGTTAGTTTGGAGGAATATTTCTTCAGAATTAAAGTAATTCACATATATAAAGGAAATAAATACACAGTTCAAATTAATATTGTGCTCGGAAACCTATTTGGAAAAAAAAAAAAATCTAATTTGTTTCCAATCAATGGCCTGTCTTGACAGATATCAATGCTATATAGGTTGCCCTCCACACTGGTAGAAAACAGAATAAAGCATGTGGCTGGTGGCGGGTGTTAATTTCACACCCTGTTTGCAAACAATCAAAATATTGGTTAAAGCTCTAAGCTGGTATTCCCAATGTTACGGGTTCAATTCAAGAAGCCCATTATCTGAGATCCTCTCTTATCATCATGGCCCTGAGCAACACACTGAACAGATTGCTCCAAGGGAACTGCCCTTGCAAGCCGCGTAAGTGAAACTGCTAAATGAAAAGTAACTCAGAAGTGTGCTATTCCTGAATTTCCCACAGGGATCAGTGAAGCGTGGGTTATTTTCATGAAGGCCTATGAAAGCTGTTCACCTTACACCACTGAGCCAATTCATCTGGAGTGACGTCATACGTCAAGATACCTACAAGCTGCCTGGGAGGCAAATATCATTACAAACATACAGTCTCACTGTGTTCCCATACAGTACAGTATGTCTGTTTCTATATATCTACAGACTGCAGCAATTATTGAACAAAAGCAAAAATAAAAGCAGCCGTCTCTTACCTGGGTCATCCTTCAGCTCCTCTTCTGTGTTTCCCAGTTCAATATCTAAATCGATACCCAGCACATTGTTCTGCCCATGATTTCGTGGTACTAGAAGGGAGAAAAGAAAACAAAGAGTTTAGACTATAGTGATTCCCAACCATGAGTAGGCAATAAATTATATAACAAAGAGTGAAAAATTTAAGGGGGTCTGAATACTTTCCGTACCCCCTGTATATGCAAGAAAAAAAAATATATATATATATATATATATACACACACATGCTGAATATGACATATGACAACTAAATGGCATTGCTAAAGTGCTGTTTACTGCATCAGTAAGATACTACAGTATATTGTGAATATAGTCATGACTAAAGGGCTTGCACAGCCTCTTGTGCCTTATGGCTTAATTGAAACAAATAAATGTTGGGGACAAGACAGTTATTCCCTCAATTATTTAACCCATAACCGAAAAACAGACTTCATGGAGGATTGGCGACATGTGAGAGTGTGTACATCAAATATATAGTAGGATAACAGCTGGAATGAAGTCAAGTCTGTGATTAGTCTATTGATTTCAATTATCCCTCAAGTCTTTGCTTGTGAAGCATTATGTGCAGCCTGTCCTCGAACCTAATAAGAACATGTAGTAAACCAACTTCTCCCTAGGGTTGTTTCCAAACCCTGCAGGTGTTCATGTTGGGGCTGTACAACTTTGACATGCTTGTTATTGTTTCTAATTGATTAAGGAGACATAATTATACTTCATCCCTAGGAGTCTTGCTTTATTTCCCCACTGTTATTTTCAGAGGCATCATTATTTATTAGGCCTATTTGAGCCCTCGAAGGCAGTGCAGAGTATCTGATTTATGTCCTGAGGCAGGGCCGACTGGTAATGTAATCTCTCTAGGTGTCTTCTGTTTTCATTAGGTGCTGTCATCTGGATTGGAGGCTTTGGGATGCAATTTGCTTCCCTGAAAAATCTGCCTTGTGGGAAGCCCAAGATATGCCCAAAAAAAGTTTATGAACATGAAGGAAACAATATAGTCCTTTGGGCCTGGAAATGGTTTTCTTGGATAGATCCAAAGGCCTTCATGGCCCAGTCCCAAATGATGCACTCAGCGGTTCTCATCTGAATTCACACATTGGTTACAAAACGGAACATGGACTGTTGCGTAGACTAATGCGAGCTCAGCAAAGAGTGCACTGAGGTGGCATAGAGGCACTTGGGAGTATGCTTCTGAATCATAAATTGATATGGGACACCCTATGGTATTATAGATTTCACAGAGAAGCATGTGTAGAGGTCATAAGATTACATCATAAGACAACATCAAGTGAACGAAAGGGCTTTAAAGCAAGTGAGTTGGCAGCTGTTTCCTAGCTCCAATCTACCTGAACATGGGAAAACTCCTGAAATCAAATGTTTGTTAAGTTTTTGTTTCAATAACATGGCAAATCAGCAATAATATCTGATAAAACTCTGGCTCAATTCAGGCTCAAAAGACTTTCAGGTTGATCAACTAATGTAGGGGTGACCAATCTCGCTCCTAGAGGTTCACTGTCCTGCAGAGTTTAGCTCTAACCCTAACTGTACTTGAATCAAGGTATTCAGACTCACATCAATCTTTCAGGCATTTATGTTGAGATACGCTGGAGCTAAACTCTTCAAGATGTTGGCCCTCCAGGACCAGGACTGGACACCTCTGGTTTAGCTTCAATCCTAATTAAAGACCTGGACCAGCTAATCATGTTCCTCAGGACCAAGTAATCTCCAGAACTACTAGAAAGTTCCAAGTTAGTTGGGGCAGTTCAAAACAAAACTCTGCAGGACACTGGCACTCCAGGAACGAGATTGGACACCCCTGTACAGTACATGCACATTCTACAGTAAAGCTGCAGTCACATTTACTGCTGTTTGGCACATTTTCAGTGAAATCCAGTCATTTCTATAGGAATCCAAGTGATCAGCAATTTTGTGTGAGACCGATAGATTTCCCCATGCAGATTTGGCAAAGGGTTCAAGTTTGTTATTTTCTTGTTTTAAAAGTAACTTCTGGGTGAGTCGCCCAAATGTCATTGATTTGACCACACTTTAAGACAGAGGGATTGTGACTGAATCTGAATAATACTGAAGCAGATTTACTTACTGTGAACGTCCCCTCTTTGTTTCTGGGTAATGTCTTTGATGCTGTTATCAACTGGCGTCACAAACGGGATGAAAGGTCTGCGTGTTGGGATAAAGGGAACCACCGCTGTAACCACCGGTGCTTTTGAGGTAGTTGTGGTGGGTTGCTGGCGGGACGGGACCTTAGGTTTGGTTGTCACCACCACAGGGGGTTTACGTGTCGGGATGAGAGGCCTTTGGGTGGTGGTCGCTGGGACTCTTGCTGGAGGGGTGATTTTTTTGGTTGGAGGAGGTTTGGTGGTGGTGGTTGTTGTTGTTGTAGGTGAGATCCGTTTAGCCGTCACTGGTGGTCTGATTGTTGTGGTGGTCCTCCTTTGGTCTGAGCCTGGAATTTTATTGCCCCCTTTATTATTGTTGCTCGGCGTGGTCTTTCCAGGTCGTGGTGGGTCAATTACTACCTTTGGGATAGCTAAAAGGAGAACAATCAGGATTTTTGGTTTAATTTGAAGTTTCAACCAAGTCTTTTTCCTCGTTGCATAGGTTTAAACCTGGCCTAGCTGGCATTCAGATGGTTTAACCCTTAAAGACCTAGAACTATTTTGGACTCGCCTGTATTTTTTTTCGTCAAGTTGGTCTCCAAATTGTATTTTTATATTTAAAAAATATACAAATCTTTTATATATTTATTTATTTATTTATTTACATTGCTATACATGGTTAAGTGTTGTTAAAGTAATAATACACCATCTAGACTGACCAGCTGAAAAGTGGCAAGAAAAAAAATTAAAACAAGCCAAAGGACCAGCTTAATCAGGCTGAGACCAGCTAAGACTGACGTAACAAGTTTAAGCTGGTTTAAGCATTTTTTTAATATTCACATATTTGTCAAAACCATTTATTAAATTTCCCCCATTTTTTGTGTTGTATATTTGAGTTACTCTAGCTATGCAATTCATCATAATTATCTCAAATATTAATTATAATCAGAAAAAGACCATTCATTTTGACATTATGAATTTAGGCTCCAGTAGAAATTTCAGCATTCATTTAAAAAAATAAATAAAAAGGATGGTTTCAGCTCATGTGTACAATGAATGCATGAAAGCCATCCATCACATTTGACATGATTACCAGAAGTGTAAACCCTCCTGCTTGTGTCGTCCTTAAGGAGGAAACACTAAAGGAATGAATGTGAAAATGCTATCTCAGGTTTCACAGGAGCTTTGATATACGATTCCCAAAATGCCAGTAATTCAACCCTTTCAGCACTTCTGAGTTACACCTGGATGAAAGTTTCTAGACCAGATGCTGAGGAGGGATGTGTTGCCTCATTGGTTTAACATTGATTAAATCAGGTGTCAAACTCACGACAACTGTATTTTTGTCCAATTAACAAATAATAACAATATCAAGAAGACTGCAGCGGTGCAGGCATAACGCTACACAGATCAAGCTGCTGACAGTGGTGTGTAAAAGCAGCAGAGAGTGTACAGCTGTGATGTCATGTGATGCTCACAGTGAGTCTCTTTGTTCTCGAAGATTAAAAACATGGCAGCTATCAACCTCAAGTCACTCCTGACAAAAGTCACAGCAGACAAAAGAATTCCAGACAATGAGACGATTCGCAAGACTATATATATAGAGAGAGATTTTCTTTCATTAGATCTAAACTATTACAACAACAAAAAATTCCTTTAGCCATATACTATTAAACTTTGAAATAATCACCAGGAAATTATTGCCAGCAATTTTTAAAAAAATATTTCATTTTATAATTTTTTTTCTAAACCATATATACCCAGACATGTAATTTCTCTCTTTTAAATTGTTGTTCATTTCAGACAGTAAAACATTAACAGTAAAAGAAAACGAATAGATGTATATGTATATAGACACTAATGTTAAAAAATTGGGGTCTGTTCATTAATAAGTGTAATAAACACTTGAGTATGTATTTTGGATGTTTTCTTTCCACTAGTCTGAAAGAAGTTATGGAAGCAAAATCTAAAAATTGACCAGTGCATGAAAAAGCAGTAATTTTGCCTGTAGTGTTTTACCTTAAGAGGCAGTGGTTTGCAACTAGATCATGTCATTACTTTGTTGTCACCCTCCCATATAAGTCAGATCCGTCTTTGGCACAAAAAGGCCTGTAGCTCCTTCAGAGTCCATCAATCTCCTGCCAGCGTCTGTGATCAGCCTTTTGCTTGGTTATCTCCTTTCCAGGGACGACTGTATGCCTTCCACCTCTTAATGATAACCTTGCCTCAGCTCTTGTGCTGGAAAGCCTCTATACTAATGATTCCTGACTTAAGCCTTTCCAAACCTTTATCTTGAAGTGCTTTTGAAAGCACCGTTCCACCTTATTTTACTTTATACAGCTGCTTTTAATCTAAATTAATCAAAATCACCGCAACTGAGAACAGATGGGGACCAATTAAATTGTTGCCCGAGTTGTAATGTGATTAGTTTATGCATGGAGTGTGTTCGTTTATCCAAATTAGTTATTTTTATGGATTTCTGTATCCACTGTAGCATTGCAGATTGTTCATAAATAAAGGCTCCACAAAGAAACATTTTTCCTCAAAGAATCTTTCAGTGATCAGTTCTTAAAAGAACCATTTTTTTTCTTAGTCTGAAGAACATTTTAATAACCTAAAGAACCATTTTCACTATAAAGAACCTTTTATTTGATGGATGTTAAAGATTCTTCATGGAACCATAGATGGCAATAAAAAAAAATTGCTTTTAAGAGTGTAGCGAGCTCTTAAGATGCAATCGCAGTAATTCTTTGGTTTGCATATTTACGTTTGCAGTCGTAGCCCACACCTCTGTAGTCATCCTTACACTTGCACTTGAATGAACCAGGTGTGTTATAGCAGGTGGCGTATGGACCACACTGGTGTTGATTTGAAGAGCATTCATTCACATCTAAAAAAAAAAAAAATCATTAAAACAGAAAAGATCAGCTCTTTGAGATAAGGCAGTTTTCAAAATAAAAATCAGTCTCTCTTCTAAATCCTAGCGAGCTACAATACCATTCAAAAGTTTGGGGTTAGCAAGATTATTTTGTTTCTCGATGGAGTCTCTTATGCTCACCAAGGCGGCATTTATCTGATCAAAAATACAACTAAAAGTCATATCGTGAGAAATTATTATGCGAGAGGAATGCCAAAATGCTATTTCCTGCCTGAATTTCACAATGACATTTTCAGAATTTGAACACTTATGAGACGTATTGCAAAAAAACAGAAGCTTATTGCGATTAGTGGATGGGTACGATTTTGTTCACACATCAACTGAAAACAGCATAGTCTAAAACATAAATCGTGGGATTTAACCGATAACCGTTAATCAAAACGAAGATTGGTTAAAATCAAGAAGTCGATATTGTTAATCCAACACTAGCATCCACACAACTAGGCATGGGCCGGTATGAGATTTTGACGGTATGATAACCTTAAGCAAAAATATCACGGTTTCACGGTATCACGGTATTGTCGTTACAGCTTTAAAATGTGTTATTTTTAAATGACTGGGTAAAAAAAATGTAAATAATAATCCGCTGAACACAATATATTTTGTTTTTGAGCAACATTATTATACAGAATATTAGGAACAGTAGAGTTTGTTTATTAATTTTTTTATTTGTTTCCTAAAAAGAAGAAAAATTAAGACTGACATCTTTATTTAACCTAAATCTGTAATTACAGTTATCTAATTCATATACATAACATTTATATAATTTCATATCATTTAGTTATATAATTTCATATACATAATTTGATTTAATAATAACCCAATTTGAAGCAAAAACAGAATGTTCTGATGAGCTTTGTGAAATTATACTACATGCATGAAGGAAGCAAACAGCAGAAGCTCTGAATGAGACGCAGATTCACTCTCTGACAGCAGGAGGCGCTTCTGGAACACCAGATACTGCTTTTCCTTGGTTACCGCTGTAAACAAAGCAGCGCTGCGCTGAAACACTGCTTTAATATGAACTATGCAGAGACGAGATTAAAAGAAAATACCACGTGAACTTTTCTGAAGACAGTCAGTTCCCCTCAGAAACATTCATATCAACCCCCAAATCAGTATTGAGGATTTTCTTCCAATAGTTTGTGCATCATGAACAGTACAGTATTTTTCTCTGTGCGTCCGTCTTCAGCGTCTCTGGCCTCTGTTAACGGGCATTTACAGACTTCATATTTTCACATAAATGACATTTTGGAAACGATTGCATTGCAACGCAGTTTGTGCAAGTCCAGAACAGAGACGAGTTGCTTGCAATGAGACAAAAAACGGCCGGTTGCCGATCGCGTAAGTTCCAGGGGAAGCTCCTTAAGTTCGGCCATCCTACACTGTACACACGTGACTGACCGCTCGTGTTACTCTCTACACTGCACTCAACCTGAGGGATTCCTACACTTTCAGTCTTTGAGGTGACATGAAAAACAGCGCATACCGCAGGAATGGTATAACGGAAAATATTAGCGGTTTTGAAACCGTGAAATTTTCAAATCGCGGTATACCGTGAAACCGGTAATCGGCCCATGCCTACACACAACGGACATATTGTGTTACTCCTGTTGTAGTTTATCCACATTGTGTGCATGAAATAGACACTGACACCCTTAAAACGCACCATTGGAGAAGCGCTAATTAAACAAAACGATTTCATTTATTTTTTTTCCTTTTTCCTATTTCAGACAAATATTTGCGGTTGCCAAAATTTTGATGCATGACTACTTGGCATAGTACTAATTGGATAAGAAAAGCTCTTTTGATGATCTAAAACAAGATACAGTATAACAATAACGCTCCATTTTTGAACAGGCATTTTTTCTCAGTGCATTATGGGAATATCGTGTCTGTGAAGGATACATGCAATAATTTCTTACAACTAGCCAATGCAAGGTTGCCAATGCAATGCATTTTTACACTGCCCACTTTTTGAAAGCAAACCTTTGACACCTGAAAATGCCTCATACAGGCAACTCACTAAGTTTTGGAACAGAGCGATATTGTTATCCATTTATAAAACTGAAAACCGTGAAATGTTGTTTAAAACAACTGGCACTAGGCCTATATTATTTCAAACTTGAACTTGGCACAAAATGTCTGCGGTTGGCAGGAATGTGAGTTAAGTTTAAAAATATTTTTTAGATAAAGCTCTAGACAAAAGCAAAGTTTTCAGTGTTTCAGAATCTTCAAATCAAATAAAGACTACTAAATCACATTGTTCGAAATGTTTCTGGCTGTCAGTGAATGTAATGACAAACACATCCTCTGCATTCACTCAGAACCGCTCACCTGTACACTGATATTTCCCGTTGATGAACTGCAGATCGAAGCCATCATGGCACTTGCAGATGTAACTCCCAAATGTGTTGATGCACTTACGGAAACGTGGACAAACCGCTTGACCTGTGGCACATTCATCCACATCTGCAAAACGAACACACTGATCCATTATTTCTCCACTCTTTTACAAGCTCCTCAGGTTCAATTAAAAAGGTCTCAGTGAATTAAACTCTGGTTCTTGAAGTTGTCCAGTCAAATTCATTACTACTGTTATTCATGATCTGTGAATGTACATGTTGCATAATGCTGTCAGGATTAATTTTTGAGATGTTTACTGGCTCTTTGCACATTATTATTCCTTACATACTTTGATATTTTGTGTTGGCATATGCTGCATTTACTGTTTAGCTTAATTGCGATATGCATCAAGCAGTGTGTGAATGCTCTGCAGGAGTCTGAGAGCAGCGTGCAGCAAACTCGACACTTATGTGTGCGTGTACAGATATCCATCGAACACAAGCTGCCCTCCTCGGAGCAGTAAAAGTCCTCTGCTGAAATACCTGAAGAGTTGAACACCTGTGCTGTGAAACATTAAGATGGTCAGTCTCTGATTGATGGTCCCCTTTTAAAAAACTCACACTGTTTTCTACGCTCCCCTCCTCATAGCCTCCAGATAAAGGGCAGAAAGGTGGGAAACATGTAAAGAGTGGAGCTAGACATATGTGTGTGCCACAAGTTAACTGACTCAATTTGTTGCATTCCGTTTGTGATTTAGTGAACTGTGTGGTTAAGATGTGATTCTTATAAATCTTTATGTAAGATGTGCTCTCTGAGACTATGGCATGCTATTAAAGCAGTCATTAACAAATGCCACAATGAAATTTCCAAGCACTTAAAGCATAATTACCGGATCAAAAAGAAAGGAGCACAGCTATGTTGTCAAGGAGGTTCTGTAGCAGGTGCGCAGCCGTAAATGAAAGTGTTTTGTGATACTTCGTAATAGTAAAATTTTGTCATCTTCTCTGACAGCCACAAAAACAAAAAAAATTACAGTGCAATTCAAGATAGACTTATACATTTTATCAGTATGTTCCTTCCCTGGAAATGGCATTTCTAGCATTATATATTATATATATTTAAATCTGTCATTAAAAGCATTAAAAATAAAGTATATAAGAATTCAATTATTATTAATGTATTATTAGTATTCTAAGTATTATATATCATAATATAGTTACACATAATGATTATGCAAAATACATAATATAAACAGTTATATATATATATATATATATATATATATATATATATATATATATATATATATATATATATATACTTTCAATAAATAAAATAAAAATATACATAAAGAAATATATACATTTTATTGCATGTAATATATTATATTTTATATAAGTATTATTATTATTATTATAAAACATTTATAATATTTATTTACACATTTTTTCTTAATGAATGCCATTGCTAGTGTCTGTTATCAGTTGGAGGACTGAAAATAAAATATGAATAATAAATAAATATTTTAAATTAATTTGTTTTTATAAAATAATATATATAATTTTATATAATCTATATAATTTTAAGGGGAAAAAATATATACATTTATAAATTATTCATTTAGAAATAATATATAATATATATGAAATGTATATATCATTTACAAATTAATATATATTAGGCCTATATACTATTTATAAAATGACACTTTTTATTGACAGCTAATTTTTTGCCACTTTTAATGACTGGGGGAAAGTTTTTCCAACAAAATAACAATGGACTTTATTTCTAAAGCTCAAGGAGACTTTGATTCTCTTTTAAAGTTGTGAGTTAAGCTGTGAATTGTGATCAGCTTGTGCATGAACACATACCCACACAGGTCCTGCCATCTGGAGCCAGCTGTAGACCTGGAGAAGGGCACTGGCAGCGAACGTCTCCTTTCATTACCTCACAGCCGTACTGGCAGTTCGCCATGCTGCATGTCCGGGCATCTGACAGAAACATACAGATACCAGATTTAGCACTTTTCATACAAGCACATATTCCCACCACTTTCAGTACAACACAGAACCACTTACTGTAAGTATAAAAGACATACATGAAAAACAAAATGCCCCCACAGATGTTCCATATATAAGCAGCCAGGCATAAGAGAATAGACAAAAGATGAATAGCCATTAAATGGGGTGCACGGCCACAGGTCAGAAAAGGGAACAGACTATTCCACATTTAGCTTCATGGCCTTGAAGAAAATGGGCAGTGAAGCAGATAACCTTGTGTTATTAGATTGTGCAGTGATCTATTAGCCCTGCGGAGAAACTCCACTCCACATTCTCAAATTGTGTCGAGGGGGTCGTCACAGTACAACCCATTTTCCACGAAACACTCTAGAGGAAAGGAGATGGCACATCGTTCCTGCTAATGCAGGTGGAAAAACTAAAATAAAATCAATTATTCCCTAAAGTCTTGAAGGAAATAAAATGAGGAGGGGATGGATGGATGTGTTACAAAATCTCTATATTCTTGTGTACTAAGATCAATAAATAAACTCACTTTAGACTGCCATTTTAATATTATTTTTATTTGAGATATTTCATCCTGACCCAGTATTGATCTATATGTTTTCAGCAACTTTGTTTATTTGTTGAATAATAATAATAATTATTATTAGTAGTAGTAGTAGTAGATTATATTATAAAAAATTATATTTTCTAAATTTATTTTTATTAATAAATATTTTTCATTGCAGGCAGAGTACCATGTTATTTATTTATTTTTAAAAATGAAAAATAATACTAACTAGAAATTTTGTTGGATTTACAAGTCGACATATTTGACTCTTTTATGACATTGAGTGCTGAAGCCATTTATTTTTTTCAATCTAATTGCTTGAAGTTATGAATAATTTGAGCCAGACACGTAGACCCGTGCAGACTCATATCAGACCAACACCCAGCCTTTCCAAACTACGCGATAATCTGCGATCCAAGCATTGACAATCACTGTAGCACCCACGTCACAGGAGCCGCTCCACACTTTGATTAACGCTGTGGTTCAGTGGCATTTGCTGAAGTGTGAGCTGTAGGGAGGTGAGAACATATTTATCAGAGAGTGGAATCTCCAGGCCTCTGGAAACACATTTAGCACCGGGCAAGCACAGGCACGAGCCACTTGCTGTGGTGAGAATCGCTTGAGGTCAGCAATAAGACTTAGCCTTTACTGGCAGGGTTGAAGTTCACAGCTTTCTCATATTTTTTGTGAGTCGTCTGAAAGCTCTCTGCAGGGTTGAGGGACGCCCTGAGCTCTAAGTATGATTTGTGTATGGGAGAAGAGACTATAAAAACACACATTAAAAAATACAAAATAAAACAAAATACAATTTGAAAAATTTTGATTTTTTTTTTTTCTGCAGATGAAACATAAAACCCTTTAAATGCATATTTGTTAAAATAAATAAATAAATACATACATAAAACTTTTTTAACAAGATAATTTTTATAATTTTTTACAGGGAAAAAAACTTTTAAATGTACATTTTAAATTAAATTAAATTAAATTAAATTAAATTAAATTAAATTAAATTAAATTAAATTAAATTAATCTCCTCTAAATGAAACTATAAAAATAAAACTATTTTAACAAGAATAATGTTATATTTTCTAAAGGAAAAAAAAACTTTTAAAAGCATATTTGAAAATAAAAAATAAAATAAATAGTGTACTTTTATTATATAGTTTAATGTAAAATTCAGAAGACAATACTGCTTTTTGTTCTCTTCTCTAAATGAAATATTATGTTGTATGCATTATTCAATTTTTGCATTTTCCATTTCCATTTTTTTTTCTTTGTGAAGCTTTTTTTGAAACGTATGTTGCCTGTGGAAATCTAGCTTGTAGAAACGATATATACACATTGAGGTTCACCCTGCTGGGCAGCACTATCATACTTTTCAAGCTGAGCGTTGAAGAGCTATTGAAGGAAGCAGTGATTGACACAGCTGGACACCACGTGCAAAACAACGAGATGTGACTCACTTCCACAGCTCCCATCAGGTAACAGCATGTAGCCGTTTAGGCAGTAGCATTTGTAGCTCCCGTATGTGTTCATGCACCTGTGTTTACATGGCCGAGGCTTGAGGCCACACTCGTTCAAGTCTGCAGACAGAAGAACAGAGAGGGAGAGGTTAGAACATCCTCGTGTGAGAGGGGGAAGCCGAGCGGTCCAGGAATTAGGCTTAAACCAAATCTGAAATCTGAAAGGTCAATCCTTTCAAACCTGTGAGACGGCGTCTGCGGGAAGAAGGTGAAGCCGCAGACCACCGTGTCTGGACAGGCCCACCTCAGCATCTCACTCCACAGGACACAAACCTGCACTTTAGCTTCCAACACGCTGAGTCTGACTTTGGGTTTTGATACTGACACACAGAAAGAGAACGTCTTCCTTTTGACAACTCTGCAGAGGTCAATTACGTGCTCATTCCCAGACTTTGAATATTTCAAAATACTCTAAAATTAGAAGCTGTTGACCAATTTCTAGATTTTGAACACTATCCTTACTGTCATAATGTGACAACTTTACTTTAAAACATAACGTCAGGACAGCAGATTGAGTGCCAGTCCAAGAGGGCAAATCAAAAATAGGGCAATAAATTAGTAAAATCCATATAAAAAAAATAATAAAATACATTAAAATTTTTTTAAAGCAATTATCATTAACTTTGTAACATCAAATCTGTAATAATTTATTTTGCAATTGTTGAAAGTATTGTTTCTGTTAACTAAAACACTTTAACTTTAATCAAACTAAAATGATTAAAAATGGTTTTCATAAAAAATAAATAAATAAATAAATAAGAAATGAAAAATGTTTAATTGGCAACTAACTGACATAAAATAAGCATAAGTACTACAATTAGTACAGTTAAAGTTAAAAAGGAAATAAAAAGAAAGTTAAAAAGAAATATAAAAAATCTAATAAAAATGAAAAAAAAAACATTTCTAAAACATCAACTAAAATTAAAATGAAAGCAGAAACTATAACAATGAAAGCTAATTTAATTAATAAATAATATAATAGTATAATAATAATAATACAAAAACAATACTGTGCTGAACTGAAAAGTTTCCAAAAATTCCAAAATTTTAGACATATTATAATTGAGGATAATTTATGAATATCTAGTGTTTTCTATTTTACCAAAAAAAAATGATGACAGAATTTAATAACAGACTATTTTGTGCCATTGATAAAGCAATGTACAAAAAAGCTGTGATTTTATTATTACAAACAGTCAAAATATTATATTTTCAATTCATTTATCACAGACTTTTTTATTAATTCATATATTTTAATTACTTGATAAATAATGTTTTATTTATTTATATATTCTGAGCTTTAAGTGGTTGTTTAATTGTTTATCCACTCCTCAAATTATTTCTTGTTTGTTAGCCCGTGTTTGTTAATAGCTAGAAATAAAAAAATTCAAGAGGTTTTTCCTTTACCGAGGCAAAGCAATACTTCATTTTTATTTGAAATCAAAAGCACAAGGGTTGGCTATATTTTATTCCGTGCTCAACCATATATCCTAAAGTCTAGGCCCCGTGGGTCATCAGCTGGGCTACATATCACTTAGATCTCAATATTGTAAGGTACACAGTCAAGTTTACAGGCCAGACACGTAGCGTGATGCCTGCAGTCTCATTTGCACCAGACTGAAAATAGATTCTCCTGGCTGCTGTACATGAGTGTCTTTGGCATGGCCCAGTTCAGAGAGAATGGCGCCATCTTTAGCGGAGGGTTATGCACAGAATGCATTCTAGCGAACCGCTTGCTGCCTACATTTGACAGGTGGCACAGATTTAAATAGATGAATGGCACAGTGTATTAATGGTAATTGGCACCGGTGGGAGGTCTCTCAGCTGGAATGATTAGTAGAGGTGGGTGAGAACAGCTACAATCACTTCCCAAATCATCTTAGCAAGAGTCGACTATTATATTCTAAACAAAGACAACATAAATCTCTTGTTTTCAAAGTTTAACCATTTCAATGCAATTAAAATCTTTGCATGAAAAATTGAGATGAGTCTTTAACACTTTTTCAAACCGTGCGGCATTTCTTTGTAAGCACACAGTTCTGAGCTGCTGAAGCTGTGATTACACACTTAGACTGCATTTAAATTCATAATTAGGCAGCAATTTCATGATGATTGGGGACATAATTGACTAACGCTGACCCTTTTCTTGACACATTCTTTTCTTGTAGATTTCATCTGCGCATTTGCAACACTTTGTTGTCAATAAGTAGAAATAGTTGAAAATGTGATTAATCATGCAATCAGTAAATAATGAAATAAAGTATTCATATATTATTCTAATTCTAAAATTCATATGAAAATATAAATATATTTAAAAACTTCACACGTAAAAAAATTCTGTCATCACTTTTGAACCCTCATGATGCTTTAAACATAATGAATGGGGACGGGGATGTCGAGAAAACATCAAAATGATTCAAACAACCTATGCGCTATTTTTGGAGTCTTCCAACCCCATATGATACATTTAGTAGAAACACTTGAAGGATTAGAAGTAATCCACACGACTCCAGTCGATCAATTAATGTCTTGTGACGTGAATAGCTGTGTATTTGTATGAAACAAATCCTCCATTAAAGCGTTTTAACTTTAAAATGTCGCTTCTGGCTAAAATAATCCATAATAACGCTTCCTACAATGAAAACTTCCATCCTCTGTTTTCCTCTCACATCAAAATCCACCGACATGTTTGTTTAGAACTGGTTTGACATGTAAACACTGCTTGATCTGCGCATAGTTCTCTCCTGATTCAGACAAGGAGTAAGCAATGGATAGCAAGCAACAGATTAGTTAAAAACAGCTTGATTAATTTATTACAAACATGCAGCTTTTGGCTTCACGAGACTTTAATTGGAACGGAGCGGTGTGGATTACTTGTGGGTTATTGTGATGTTTTTATCAGCTGTTTGGACTCTCATTCTGACGGCACCCATTCACTGCAGAGGATCAATTGGTGAACAAGTGAAGTAATGATACATTTCTCCAAACCTGTCCTGATGAAGAAACAAACTCATCTACATCTTGGATGGGCTCAGGGTAAATCAATTTTCAGGTAATTTTCATTTTTGGTGAACTATCCCTTTAAACGTCTGCTATTATTTTTCAGGAAATAAGTAAGATGGGTTGGAATGAGCGAGAGTGAATAGTAACAGAATTTTAAATTTGGGGTGAACTATCCCTTTAAGAAATAACTATGTAGCATTCAGTTCCTGAAAACTAAATATCTAATCAGTATTACACATTATAACACGCGATATCAAATCATCTGTAAAATCTCAGAACCACATCTACATCTCTACCTTGACTTTCCCTCTGGTCTACATTTCTCCTCTACAGTTTTCTGACGTCTCAGTGGTTCAGGAAGTAACTCATCTCTCTGAGCAGCATGTAGACAAATTAATCTCTGAAAGAAAAATGAAGCAACTTGTGCTTCTGTCTAGAGAGGTGAAGAGGAGACTAACCCATCACAGCAGACTCATTGGCCATTTGCTCACTCAAATAAAGCTGAAAACAGCAGAAATGAAATGTCACATTCCCAGAATAGCCGTACTTGACAAGAGACAGCTCTGAGCAGCAACACATAGTGAGCTAATGATAAGAAATAAAAAAAATAAATTGTCCAGTCTGAGGGGAGAAACTAGAGGGTAGGAGGTGTGAAGGTGTTGAAAACCCAGAACAGAGAGCAGGTAGACTAAATAACTTTCCATATGGAAAGTGTGACCACGGCCTATTCTGAGTGCTGCACTTAAGATCAGCGAAGAAACAATATTTAGAAAAAAAAATGATTGAAGAGATTATTTATCAACCATCACACCACCCTTAAAACATTTACCATGGTAACCAGTGTGTCCTTCAGTTACTACAGTTATTGTTAATTGTGCAAAATCAAAAAAAATATATATTTGTCATTTTCTGAAGAATGTAGTGTTCATTCATGCAATGGTTGCTAGGGTAATAATAATAATAAAAATAATAATTGTAGTAGTATTAAATGTCTGCTTTTTTATTATTATTATTATACATATTGATTATATACAGTGGTGTGAAAAAGTGTTGATGTTTTCCCTTAATAATAAAAACCTTCATTTAAAAACTGCATGTTGTGTTCACTTGTGTTATCTTTGACTAATATTTAAATTTGTTTGATGATCTGAAACATTAAAGTGTGACAAACATGCAAAAAAATAAGAAATCAGGAAGGGGGCCAACACTTTTTCACACCACTGTATATAAATGTATATTATATTATAAAATGCCATTTTTGTCCCTCCCCCACCATTATGTATACAGTGTTCAGACAGAGACAAAAATGTTAATAATAATATGAATCAATAAATCAATAAAGAAAAAAAAACACATATATAATTTTACCACCACAAAAAAAACAATGACTGCATTAACTTGGAATTTTGGCTACTGTTTCCATGGTCAGTTCATTTGAAACTACACATCTGTTTGAAAAATCACAAACAGAATTACCTCAGAAGCAGACAACAACAACATGACAGACACTTTTTGAATGACAGGATATTTGTTTGGGAATTAGAGATGGGCCTGAGATAGAGGAGATAGGCAGATGGTTAAATAGAAAGAGACCGGAGGAGAGCAGCCGGGCAGCCACTTGAATGCTCACAGATGAAAGATGCCCTGCTTTAGACGTTCAGAGGAACTGACAGACACAGACAGGATATGTGTGTAAGAGAAAGAGAGCAGGGTGAAATGGAACAGCCTCTTAAAGGCTTATGTGTGCGTGTTTCTGCCAAGGCATGCATGGCTTTCTCCGTGTCATTCCGGCCATGCCTGTGGAGGCTTTGGGGATCTGCAAAAGGGAAAGTATTCACTCTCGCTGGGCTAAGCAGACTGCACCATGCATGTGGGCCAGAGGGGTGGCACTTGGGGCAGACGCAGGCATCATCCGGTAAGCAGTCTTACAAGAAAATCACACACAGAGGATTAGCTCACCCTCCGAAGGCACCGCAATCGGCTGGTGATCCATGGGAACAAAAACGGGAGGGTGACTGTGCCATAATGGGGGGCTAACATAGCCCTGCTCTTCTTTAGGAGTGAGGAAAACAGACAGGTAACAGCACACAGGATAATGTGGACAAAAACATTTATAAAACACTCCTTTGAGCTGTCCGTATTCCTGTAGAGGAGAATAATAACATCATTCAGAAAAGATTATTTGCAAATTAGTAGATAGAATGAAACGGCACTGGCAGTGCTTTTAACTTCAGCAGGTTCAGAGCTAAACAATGAAGGACGGGGCTTGATTGTGAAATGATAATATTCATTAATATTAACTCACCCACATTGCCTTGGTAACATCAGAAGAGAGACATGTCTGATGCGGAAAAAGTCATTATATTTTGATAAAAACAAATGAATATAAAAATATTAAAAACAAATACATACTGTTTTTCTTTATAAGTCATTGATTTAAAAAAAAATTACCCTATTTACTTAATGATTTATATACATTCCTGGTCTTATAATGTGGAATATCGGTGTGATTTATTAGTGCATGTCCAACAGAATATATATATATATATATATATATATATATATATATATATATTTATTTGGTGGGACTATATACATATATAATTATTATAATATACACATATAAAACACATTCCTGGACTTAATGTGAATTACACACACACTAAATTTTGCTATGATGTTGACTCGATATGCCCCAGCTTTTATTGTGAAAAATCAATGAAGGTTATAAAGAAACAAGTATGTATTTGTTTTCCTTTATGGCCCCTACAACCATCTGTGATATAAAGAGCCATCTTCACAATCCATTACATTTCTGATGGATAAAATAAAGACTTTAAAGAATAAAGACAATTTTTACTGTCAAATTTCCTGTTTCACTCAAAAATAAAACATAAATGGGTTGCCAATGCTGTTTCATGTTGAAAGCACAAGTCAATTTTGCTTCCATGATTTCTTTGAAGGAAAGGGTACGGTTACATTCCTGGTCTGCAGAAAATGGATAGTACAGATCCTGATCAGATGTTTTTGTATTTTTGGATAAAACAAAAAAGTGCATAATTACATAGTGAGCACCAACCATCATGACTGTAAAAATCTGACCCCTTTTCTTCTGGAGCAGCAGACGTTATTATAGACAATTAACAAAAAGACGAAACCTAAAAATAGTGGCCTTTGGTATTTAATGTGTTCATAGTCTTCAGCTTTTAAAAATAACCAGTACAGTACCAACAACTGTCTGTGACTGACACTGGAAGGGGACATCAGTGTTACAGAACAATGCTGGCGTTTTACAGCTTAATTATATGACGACATGTAAAGAATCCCATATAATCCCCTCAGCTGCGCTTGGCTTTCCGACTCCTAAATAATACACAGAAATTAACAGTGTTTTTCAAAAAACAAAACACATTAACCATTATTATGCCCCCGGCATTCTGAAAATCAAACATTCATGATGTAGACTGTCAGCTTTTGAAAACTGTGCGTCCATATGTGAGCTTTATGATTTTGTACCAGGAAGACAATAAGGAAAACATCAAAGAAACCAAATTTTCCAGATTTTACTTTATGTTTGCCCTGAAGACTACATTTAATTTTAGTCAAGGTTTCTTGCATCAGAAAAGTCATAGTTTAGCCTTACATGATATTTTTCATTCTTTCTCTGAACTGTACAATTCACTGGCATAACTTTAAGACTATATTTTATCTATATTTATTTTCTGCAATTAGAATAAGTCGGTGTTCAGAATATGCATCATGTAAACATCAATATGAACAAAACAGGTTTAAAATGATCTCTCAGCCTAACCAATTGAAAAATGCCCAAACTCAGCCAGAATTCAGTTCAATCCCACTAAAAGTTGTAGATTTGAAATAAGATAACCCATATGATATCTAACTATTTTGCCAAATGGATTAGAGTTTGACAAGACACTATCTTAGAACATCTATTTTTGTTATCTGTCAGGTAGTCATGACAATTTATGCATGATATTAAAAATAATCGCAGCAAACCGTAGAAGCTCCATTATATGCTCCCTTTAAATGGTTAGTTTACCCAAATAATGAACATTTAGGTGAGTAAATGATGATAGAATTTTCAGATTAAACTATCCCTTTAATAAAATGAGCGTTTATCGTGAACTATAGATAGAATGACACAGAGGACACATTGCTAGACGTGCATTCACCAAAAAGCAGATCTATCTTTCTGTCTGAAAGTATTTTACGATACTTGATGCCCCATAATGGATTCCTGACAGGCCTCGGGAACAGCAGGTAAGCAGATTCTCATTTACAGAGACCCCCGTTGAAAATTAGCATCTTATTAAATTGATTTGATCCACGGAGAGCCAAATGCAGCTCTGTGTCACTTCACTCCTAAATGGATTAGTGCTTTAATGAGTTTATTTGTTCTGGGCAAAGATGCCCATCTGCCTCATATTATCTCCATGACAGTGATGTTACAGTGAAGAGCAACTGCAGACAAAATGAGCAGGCGAATGCTAATCGTGCATTAAC
>NW_015505230.1:1089309-1089914 GCF_001515645.1 Sinocyclocheilus grahami
AATAATAAGAACTCAGATAAACCGTATATTGCCGTAGTCGTGTGTTTATTAGTCACGTTGAATCAATGAAAGCAGTTGAATCTTCTGTTTATTCAGCTGCAGCGATAGGCATTTTCTGGGTTGCTTCTGCTAGGCGTATTTGGTGTTTCAGTGCGAGAGTGCCCTCTGGCCTTTGAATGGAGATTTACTGCTGATCACAGAACCGTGCTTCACTGAAAGATACGCATGACAATCGCAGCTTCTGTCGAATCGCGATCTCGATTCCATTTCGATTTATCATGCAGCCCTAGCTCAGATTCCACACATCCGTTAAGCAGTGGCAACCGTAAACATATTTTCAAAATGCTGATGAAGTTTGCAACATCTTTAAACATGGCTCCTCCAGTCAGAATTTACAATCAGAACTACAGTGGGGAAAAAAAGTATTTAGTCAGCCACCAATTGTGCAAGTTCTCCCACTTAAAAAGATGAGAGAGGCCTGTAATTTTCAACATAGGTATACCTCAACTATGAGAGACAAAATGAGAAAAAAAAATCCAGAAAATCACATTGTAGGATTTTTAAAGAATTTATTTGCAAATTATGGTGGAAAATAAGTATTTGGT
>NW_015505230.1:1090078-1107484 GCF_001515645.1 Sinocyclocheilus grahami
AATGTGATTTTCTGGATTTTTTTTTCTCATTTGGTCTCTCATAGTTGAGGTATACCTATGATGAAAATTACAGGCCTCTCTCATCTTTTTAAGTGGGAGAACTTGCACAATTGGTGGCTGACTAAATACTTTTTTGCCCCACTGTACATCATTTTATAGAGCTGTGGTCAAATCTCAGTCATGCATAGACTTATTGCTTTATTACAGATGCGCTTCATGGCCTTTTGCTGGCTGAGTTTGAGTTACATGAACTCCTGTCCTACATGTCACCAGGGAGATCTGTGTCTCTGTAAAGATCAAGACGACAAATGTCAAGCAGTGTTCAACTAAAGAAAATGTCTTCAGAATGCATTTCTATCAAATATATAATATAACCTAAAGGTAAATTGGGTAACCAGCCAATGACAACCTGATTTGGATAAACAAATAGTTTTGCCCCAAATGTACGGCATTGGTTTAGTCAACGTTTCTCTGTCAGGTTGATCGGTTTCTATTTATTTTCAAAAATAATACATTTTAATAGGACCACAGAGCCCAGTGTTTGAAAATCAACTTAAAAATGACATACTTGTCTTTGCATGTTAAACTGGGATAGGTGAAAGTATGTTAAGATCGAAACAATGACACGCATCACCTTTAAATCCCAGTTTGGTTATTTAACTTTGTGGGTGTTATCCCACCTCATTGCCATGGATTTAGTACTAAGCTCTTTATCATTATTTCTGTTCAGCTCTCCTCGTGGTTTATCTGCACACTAATCACTTGTGGCCGATCCTTTTAACACTGAGACCCCGGTTTATTTTTTAAATGTGCAAGTTTAATAGCATGCACAAAGAAAATATACCTATTATAATGTATTTTTTATTTATTAAATTAAATTAAAATACAAAGCATCATAACATTTATTAATGAAACATAATTAATTAAAAATGAATTAATGTGTAATATATTTAACACATGCACACACACACACACACTGTACAGTGGGTACGGAAAGTATTCAGACCCCCTTACATTTGTACACTGCTCATCACCTGTCCAATACAGTCCCAACAGTGAAGCATGGGTGTTTTTTGTACGGCATTGGTTTAGTCAACGTTTCTCTGTCAGGTTGATCGGTTTCTATTTATTTTCAAAAATAATACATTTTAATAGGACCACAGAGCCCAGTGTTTGAAAATCAACTTAAAAATGACATACTTGTCTTTGCATGTTAAACTGGGATAGGTGAAAGTATGTTAAGATCGAAATGCGTCTTTCCCAAAAAGACTCATGGCTGTATTAGATCAAAAGGGAGCTTCTACTATATACTGAGCAAAGGGTCTGAATACTTAGGACCATGTGATATTTCAGTTTTTCTTTTTTAATAAATCTGCAAAAATGTCAACAATTCTGTGTTTTTCTGTCAATATGGGGTGCTGTGTGTACATTAATGAGGAAAAAAATTAACTTAAATGATTTTAGCAAATGGCTGCAATAAAAAAGAGTGAAAAATTTAAGGGGGTCTGAATACTTTCCGTACCCACTGTATATATATGTGTGTGTGTGTGTCTATATAATTCCATATACTTTCTTTCTTTTTCTTTTTATATCAGTTTTAGTTATTACTGCATCAAGTTAAACTAATTTAAAAGGAGAAATGTTTCCTGGCTAAAATAGTGTTTTTTAAATATTTTATTTCAGTTAACATTTATTTTATTTCAAGTAACAACTTTTTTATGGTTCTAATTTTAGTTTCAGCTTTAGTTAGCTATAATAACCCTGTATTTTAACATGCAACCTATTTCTGTGTGTTACTTTTTGCATGGATATTAAGTAAATCGCACATAAAACGTGTCCATGCAATCTGTTGGACTGCACATGCGATTGTGCTCTTAGTAAATCAGGTCTGAGTGTGCACCTACATTAATATTGGTATTTTAGCTATATTATACTGTATATGAATCATTAACTAAACGCTTGTTCTGGAGAGCTTTTTCTTTCAGTAATCATTGCATTGCTAGGATCCAACGTGAAAGTATCTAAGATTTCACACAGGAATCAAAATAAATCATGAATAATATTAGCAATTATTTCAATATCTTACGAAATACAAGTGATTGGGCATCTTGTGTGATATAATTTAATTTGCATGCTGGTTGTTTTGCTATAGATAATTTCAATAAACAAAAACACTTGGCGGCTTGAAAAGAAAAACACTGAGTGAGTCACACCAAAAATTAAAGGCTTGATTATTTGCACTGATGGTTTTAATATGCCACCCAGGTGTCCGCGCTAACCAGCACCTGTCAAAGTTTTAAACATGCAAGACAAATAAGCCCTGGGCATGACAATCATCTGTCAAAACCTCTAAAAACCATCTGATTCCTTTAATCGCTCTTGCCACGAGAGCCTAGCGAAGCTGATAGAAACGCATGAAAAAAGACAACATTTCCGCCGGGGCAGCAAGGCAAAAGCAGTCTCATCGACCTGACATGAAACCATGACGCAAGGGACAATCGAAAAGATTCTATTCCGCATTCCAAAGGGGATTGTTTTCCCTTTCCTTCCCTCTCTTTTAATTACACCTTCTCCCTTCGCCTTCCAAGGGCACAGAATCCTCTCTTTAAGTCTCCCAGCCTTCTCCTCTCAAATGGAAATGTGCTGTTTTAAATCAGGGGTTATCTCAGACGCCAGCGTTCTTCTGATGAGACAACTTCAGACAGAATTTAGTCCCCCGGCTCAGTTTTATTTTCGGTGCAGGGTTCTTAGGGCAGTAATTGAGATATTATCTGCTTAAGGGAAACCTCACATTCTGAATCACTATATGACTCAATACAAAAGCCCATTAGTGCCAATACATTGTTCTGTGTAGAGCCAAAGGGTGACATCTACACCCAGAGGCTTTTAAATAATGCAAGTGTTGCTTTGCAATACAAATTGGTACTTTGTAACAGAGAGGTTGATTTAACCTTTGTATTACAGTAAGTTGCAGGTCAATTTGACCTGTAACACAAAACTGATCTGTGGAAATACTGGTTAACCTAGGAAGTTTTTCTACATTTTGTGACAGTTTCTCATTTGTCTCATTTTTCGAAATTTAGATGTATTCATCATATGAAAGCTGAATAAATATGCTTTCCATTGATGTATGTTTTGTTAGGACAGGACAATATTGTCAAAATGGCCGAGATACAACTATTTGAAAATCTGGAATCTGAGGGTGCAAAAAAATCTAAATATTGAGAAAATCACCTTTAAAGTTGTCCAAATGAAGTTCTTAGCAATGCATATTACTAATCAAAAATTAGGTTTTGATATATTTACAGTAGGAAATTTACAAAATATCTTTATGGAACAGGATCTTTACTTAAAGTCCTAATGATTTTTGGCATAAAAGAAAAATCAATAATTTTGACCAATACAATGTATTGTTGGCTATTGCTACAAATATATCCCAGCGACTTAAGACTGGTTTTGTGCTCCAGGGTCACATTTAGGGTCATGAACATGCATGCAACGTTTTCACACATATGCATAAGTGCATGCAAAATTGTTATTATGATTATGAAGTTTGCAATGACCCACAATTTCATGTTTAACAGCAGCTGCACAGACTCTAAATTAAATAAATAAATAAATATATATAAAAAATTAATAAATGTATTTTGTTATGTCAAGTTCTCATCTTCCTCTGAGGGTATTTACATTTATGCATTTGGCAGACACTTTTATCCAAAGAAAGGTACATGGCATTACAGAGCATACATTTTTATCTGTTTAAGCATGGTAATTTTACTGGGAATCAAACCCATGATCTTCATGTTGCTTGCACCATGCTCTACTGCTTCAGCTTCACAAAAGCAGACACACAAAAATATATATTTTTTTTTTATAAATAATAACTATATAAATATTAAGAACAGTTTTTTAAAAGTTTTTAAAAACCATGTTTTCATATTTATTTCTGTTGTAATGTGTGAGAAGTATGTTAATGGTTTACTGGTTTAACCTTTTTAGTGTGATTTTTGGTGAACTGTATTCAATCCATTTAAAAACCTGCAAAATAAAAATCTCAGCCAGAATTCGAACATAACCCAGTGTGTTTAAACATACACTTTAGCACTTACCTTGGTTGCACGTTTTTCCTGTATAACCTGGATGGCACTTGCATTTGTTAGGTCCCACGCATTCTCCTTGTTTGCATCCGTGCTGACATACCGCTGTAGGCAAAAAGATCATCAGTATCACTTTACACCAAATGTCAGAGTCTATGCAATAGACATGGAAACATGTAACAAAACAGCCTTTAGTTTTCGTGCTAAGAAAAAAACTGCCATTCTTGCTGTGGGAAATAAGTGTCTGTACAATTAGACCTTGAGGATATTGTGGCGAGAGATCCACAAAAACATTCTTTTGGAACGCTCGCCCCCAACATAAATAATTCATTGTTTGCCTTGGTCATTTTAATGAACCTGGGACATGCTGAGTGTACGGTCCACCTCACTCATTACATCTCACATTTGGATTGGGAAGCAGCCCAGCGCCGTGCAACATCAGAAACATTTAAGATCTAGACTGGGGGAAAACATCCTTTTGAGTTGATATGCGGGTAAATTTAGGATTTGCCATTTTCAAAACAGAGACAAAAACAGGCAAATTACAAAACAAAAAAGCTTAATCCCATCTCATACGACTCATGAGGGGTCTGTGTTTGCAGTCCTGCTGCTAATTAATGGCACAGGAATTAGATCTGTTTTATATAGTATGGCAGATTAGGATTAGAGCAACGCAAATCAAATTATGTTTCAAGTAGTACACTGTAAAAAATAAACCCGTACAAAAAACTATCATGGTAACACACAACAGTAAATGCAACAATAATTTAACAACATTATATGTAACATAAAGCCCTAATATACACAACTGATATCAAAAACTAACAAGAAACATATTTACTTAAATGAAATACCATCAAATTGAAAGTGTCATGCAGGGAACATCAGTTTAAGTTTTTTCACTGTTAATTATAAGATAACTTAATTTTTACTTCTAAAATTTGTACATTTAACAGTATTTTACTGTAATGCTACCTAAAATGTAACATTAGATTATTACTCCTAGTATATAGTAAAGGAACCTGCTGTTAACAGGTTAGTATTATTAAAAAAAAAACATAGCATATTAAAAGTCTACACTCTAAAAAATATAACCCAGCACTGGGTTAAAAAGGGACAAACCCAGCTATTGGGTTGTTTTGACCCAGCTATTGGGTTATTTTGACCCAGCTATTGGGTTGTTTTGACCCAGCTATTGGGTTATTTTGACCCAGCTATTGGGTTGTTTTGACCCAGCTATTGGGTTATTTTGACCCAGCTATTGGGTTGTTTTGACCCAGCTATTGGGTTATTTTGACCCAGCTATTGGGTTGTTTTGACCCAGCTATTGGGTTATTTTGACCCAGCTATTGGGTTGTTTTGACCCAGCTATTGGGTTATTTTGACCCAGCTATTGGGTTGTTTTGACCCAGCTATTGGGTTATTTTGACCCAGCTATTGGGTTGTTTTGACCCAGCTATTGGGCTGTTTTGACCCAGCGGTTGGGTTGTTTTGAACCCAACCGCTGGGTCAAAACAACCCAATAGCTGGGTTTGTCCCTTTTTAACCCAGCATTTTTAGAGTGTATGTCAACGATGTCCAAATGGCATATTCTTTAGTGAAAGTTTAAAAGTATGCTTCAAAGTATTTTTTTATAGTTATATAAATATGCCACAATATGGGTCTTTAGTATAATAATACTGGCATTATATATTTTTTGTATATTTTTCATAAAGTAGGGTTAGTTTTGACATTAAACATTTTATCATTACATAATCTAAAAAAATACTTATTTTATTTTTAATTATATGTTTATTTTGTTTTTATATTTGTTTAGAAATAAGAATAAAATATATACACTCAAAGGTTTGAAAAAAAGGGAAGTCTCTTATGCCCTCCAAGTCTGAATTTATCTCCTCAAAAATACAGTAAAAACAGTAGTGAAATATTGTTAAAATGTAAAAGAACTGTTTTTTATTTGAATGCATAAAATGTATCACGGTTTCCACAAAAGTATTAAGCAACAAAAACAGTTTTCAGTATTGTCAATTATAAAAACCATTAATAATAACTGATAATAATTGAACAGCAAATCATCGTATTATGATGATTTCTGAAGGATCATGTGACACTGAAGACTGGAGTTATGATGCTGAAAATTCAGCTTTGACATCGCAGGAATGAATCATATTTCAAAACATATTCAAATTACTCTTAAATTGTAATAATATTTCACATCTTTACAGTTTTTACTGTATTTTTTATTAAATAAATGCAGCTTTGGCGAGAATATGAGACTTTTTTTTCAACAATATTTACAAAATCATAATGATTCAAACCTTTTGACTGGTAGTGTATTCAAAAATGGTTCCCTATAGCTACTTTATCACCTTCAGTGCAGCACATTTTCTATTTACAGTCTCATTCTATGAGGACTGAGTGTGCACAGGTTGATCTGTACACTGCAAGACAAAACACCAGCTGCGGTGTGCCGTACCTCCCTCCCTGCGACATTAGACTGGTCTAGACTAGACCAGACTTACAGCAGAACACTCAGCGGTGGTTCACAGCCGAGTCTGCCATCAGCTGAGACTAATTTTCATTCAAAGCTTCATTGAGTCTCCAATTATAGAGGCTTATCAGAGCTGTTAATTTTCATCACTGGTGCCATTCTCACAATGAGAGAGGAGCTAAGACAAAAAAAGCTAAGACTGATGTGAGTACAAACGTATAACAATAAAAAAGACTTTTGCAGTGTTTTCAACTCAAAACCCACTGGACCCCAGATGGTGACAGCAAGGCTAGATCCTGCTGGTGCGTACAGTAGATTAAAGAGACACAGATATCTGCTTTCAGCCTGTTCAAACCGCACGAAGGCGAAAAGGCATTAGCCCACTCTGGAAAAATGGTGCGATAATAATCAACCCGTCTCATTCTACCTTATTAGTTTGAGTAAGCTAATCAAAGGTTCATATTCACCTCACTTTTAAGCTGTGTTATTCAATATAGAAGTTGAACAGTAAGATCAAACCCTGAGGTTAAAACACAGAAGGACAAACACGGGCCCTAATTTGGTGGTAAAGCCTAAGCTGGCAGGAGACAAACAAGGAAAGAGGCAGAGTTCTCTGACATTGAGAGTTTATCCGGGTGGCTGCCTTATCTCGCCGGCCAGACAGTTATCAAATGTGATGAAATCATGGATTAATCCAGGTGGGACGTTGTGTGATCACAGGCATCGGTTATATTTTTAAGTGCTGACGAATGAAGAGCTTAAGGAAGGGACTTTAAAGGGAAACCTATCTGCTGCGGTCCGGTTCAGTGAATGCCGGCACTTGGAACACAAACCACAGGCGAAATGGGCCAAGGGAAGTACCCGTTATTCACAAACCACATCAAATGGTTCAGCTGGCTTCAAAACGCTCAGCACAAGTGCTCCTCCATCCCCGGAAACCTTCATTCTTGGCATAGCATACCTATAAGTCCATGCGCTCTGATGACACATGAGCTTCAAAGAGATACGTCAGAAAATGTAATTGGTGAATTTTATGAACATACAATTCAGAATAAGTCGCACTAAGAATGTGAAAGGCTAATAATGATTTTTCAGAGCAGGAAAAAACAATAAACCTTGCAAAGCCCTGGCCTAGTGGTTTGTGCCAGACCTGTAATGTCATCTTAAGATATTTGAGTGATTTAAAATGTTGACTTTGTTTAGACACATATAGACAATTCTATAAAAGTTAATAATGAATGAATAAATTAATTAACAAATAAATTACTTAATGACTATATACACTACCGGTCAAAAGTTTGGGATCACAACGTTTTTAATGTTTTTTAAAGGAGTTTCTTCTGCTCATCAAGGCTGCATTTATTTGATCAAAAATACAGGAAAAATTTAATATTGTGAAATATTATTATGATGTAAAATAACGTTTTTCTATTTTAATATACATTAAAATGTCATTTATTCCTGTGATCAAAGCTGAATTTCCATCATCATTACTCCAGTCTTCAGTGTCACATGATCCTTCAGAAATCATTCTAATATGCTAATTTATCATCAATGCTGGAAACTGTTAATATTTTTTTGGAACCTGTGATACTTTTTTTCAGGATTCTTTGATGAATAAAAAGTTAAAAAGAAGAGCATTTATTTAAAATAGAAATCTTTTCTAACAATTTACACTATCACTCTCAGAAAAAAAGGTACAAAAGTTGTCACTGGGGCGGTACCTTTTCAAAAGCCACACCTTTGTACCTAAAGAGTCCATATTGGTACCATAAAGGTACATATTAGTACCTAAAAGATACAGAAGTGTACTTTTTGAAAAGGTACTACCCCAGTGACAGCTTTAGTACCTTTTTTTCTGAGAGTATACAGTTCAAAAGTTTGGGGTCAGTAAATATTTATTCTTTCTTTTTTTGAAAGAAATTAAAACTTTTATTCAGCAAGGATGTGTTAAATTGGTAAGAAGTGATAGCAAAGATTTATATTGTTATTTGAATAAAGGCTGTTCTTTTTAACTTTCTATTCATCAAAGAATCCTGAAAAAAAGTATCCCAGTTTCCAAAAAAATATTTGGCAGCACAACTGTTGCCAACATTGATAATTCTAATAATAAATCAGCATATTAGAATGATTTCTGAAGGATCATGTGACACTTTATACTGGTGTAATGGCTGATGGAAATTCAGCTCTGCATCACAGAAATAAATTATATTTTAAAAGATATTAAAATAGAAACCATTATTTTATATCGTAATAACATTTAGCAATTTTACTGTTTTTTTTCTATATTTTTGATCAAATAAATGCAGCCTTGATGAGCTGAAGAGACTTCTTTAAAAAACATTACAAGTCTTACTGATCCCAAACTTTTGACCGGTTTATATATATATATATATATAAAATCACTACAATTCCCATCCTAAAATATGTAAATAAATTAATAAAAGCAAACAGACATAAAAAATAGACATGTATAAATAAATTGTATGTAAATGTGTGTAATACATATATAATTCACTCATGTCACTTTTTAATATTTAATACAATTTTTATTTAATTTTCTGTAATATAAATATATATAATGACACTAAAATTAATCAGAATATATATATATATATATATATACATTATTTATATATTTAACTTAATAAACTTTTAATAAAATTATACCACTACAAAATCTCTTAATGTCTTAATCTGTTCTATAGAACAAATAGTTAAAAAAAAATGTGGTCATGTGTTATTCATCTAAGTTACCCCCAAAAAATAGATGGATGACATTCAGCAGCGCTATGGGTGATGCAAGTTTAAATTTGGCTTGCAAAAATTCCTGCTTCCATTCTCCATTTCCTGTCCTCTCGCTACTCTGCTCTAAATAAAAGTGTTAAAACTGCCGAAAACACTCTTGATGTGAGATCCTTTGAGGTTTATGAGGGGGAGTAAACAAATAAGTGAATGTAAACAGTGATATCCAAATATCCTAGAGGCTCCAGATATTCCAATGGTATCAGGTGTGAAATGTTCACAGGATATCAGGATATTCTCAAAGGAGAAGCGCATGTGGAGGACTATAAATAAACGGGAACTCGGGATTCAGTGGATGCATGGACTGAATGATGCTCAGGCAAGATGATTGCAAAGGAAATATGATGTGGTGCTAACCTTGGGGTTGGCACCTTATCCTGATTACTCTGTGGGTTAAGACGTAGAGAGCTGCAAAACAAACGGCCAGACAAAAACAGAAATAAAGAGAAGCTTGGTCTAAATGTGAGATGAAACATTACATGGGAGCCATGCTGATGATGGACAAGCATTACAAATGCAACACATACAATACACACATACACACAGCCTAAAGTCTCTCACATTTCACGTGGTGATAAGAATTACAGTATATTATTAAATGTTCTCATATTCATGGAAAAAAGTTACATACTCAATTATCTTTTTCATGATTAACTTCAATTTCATTATATATACATTATATACATGAACCAAAGAATCCTCAAAAAAGATATTAATAAATAAAATATAATAATAATGTTTTATAATAATATGAAATGTTTCTTGAGCAGCAAATCAGCATATTAGAATGATTTCTGAAGGATCATGTGACACTGAAGACTGGAGTAATGATGCTGAAAATTCAGCTTTGCATCACAGTTATTTTAAATTGTAATAATATATATTTTTTTAAATATTACTGTTATTACTGTATTTTTAATGTTTGTGAGCATTAGAGATTTCTTTCAAAAACATTTTAAAAAATGTAAAAAAATTGACCAACCCCCAAAATCAGAATTTCTTAATATTAAGACACATATAAAGTTCATATTTGTGACCCTGGAGCACAAAACCAGTCTTAAGTCGCTGGGGTATATTTGTAGCAATAGCCAAAAATACATTGTATGGGTCAAAATTATTGATTTTTCTTTTATGCCAAAAATCATTAGGATATTAAGTAAAGATCATGTTCCATGAAAATATTTTGTAAATTTCCTACTGTAAATATATTAAAACTTCATTTATGATTAGTAATATGCATTGCTAAGGACTTCATTTGGACAACTTTAAAAGCAATTTTCTCAATATTTAGATTTTTTTGCACCCTCAGATTCCAGATTTTCAAATAGTTGTATTTCAGCCAAATATTGTCCTATCCTAACAAACCATACATCAATGGAAAGCTTATTTATTCAGCGTTCAAATGATTGACCCTTATGACTGGTTTTGTGGTCCAGGGTCACATTTCATATAATTCATTAAATGTGTCGCAAAGTGCAAAACACTATATCAAAGCACAGTTCAACAATGCTCAACCTGTTTCCAAAGTTGAAAAAAAAAAAAGCGTCTTCAAAGTTGGATTCATTGGTCCACAAAACAGAGTTCCACTCCTCTAGTTCCTATGTTCTCTTTCCCAGGCGGGACTGCCTCTGTAACAAAGGTTTCTTTGCAGTTCCTCAGTCAGGTCAGCCTAACACACATTCCCCTGCGAACCACTGATGCTCAAACATTTGAGTAATACTTTGCTGAGTTGGTATTTTAGGAGCAGCTTAGGAACAGTATACTGTAATGTTGCAGATGTTCAATTCTTAAATCCTGTTCTCTGATACCATCCCACACCTTGTCCTGCCTGACTTCACTGGTCCTCATGAGGACCAATTACTTTAAATTAACTGATGCTTTTAGTACTTTGATATATACCATGTTACTGAATTTTTACCATATTCCGGCAGGTCTTCAGACTTACTAGAATGTTACAGGCAGGTGAGTTTGATCAAGGTTGGAGCTAAACTCTGCAGGAAAGTGGACCTCGAGGGCCAGAGTTGAGAACCCCTGTTACAGTATAAAGGGTGTTTAGATAAGCCCTAATCTTCTGTTCAAATCTCAGTTACAGTGATGCATTTTCAATTCAAGTGAAGCTGGTCAGCAATCGGGAAGGTTTAAAAGCACAACTGTGAAGCTTTTCTTTATGTTAAAGCACTAACACAAATTAACCTGTTAAAAATGGCCCTTTTGATTTGGGATTACTTTTCTAGGTGGATGATTTAAATTACCAATGTGTTTCATGTATCATGTCAAAAATACCAGTTTTAACGGCTTTACAGACTTGATATAACTTTCAACAGTCAATGTCAGTAAGTGATTCTATTACATATGTCTCATGCCAACATACATATTGTTTATTAATGTAATGTATATAATGCTGAAATGTACTGTTCCAAAGTTATGGCGTTGGTATAAAAAAATATATATTTTGAAAGAAGTCTCCTATTCGCACAAAGACTTCATTTATTAAATAAAAAAAATACAGCAAAAACAAAAATATTGTGAAATATTATTACAATTTGAAATATATGTTTGCTACTTGAATATCATTTAAAATGCAATTTATTCCTGTGATCAAAGCTGAATTTTCAGCATCATTACTCCAGTCTTCAGTGTCACATGATCCTTCAGAAATCATTCTAATTTGCTGATTTGCTCCTCAAGAAACATTTCTTATTATTATCAATATTGAAAACAGTTTTGCTGCTTAGTATTTTTGTGATTATTTGATGAATAAAATAATTTTTAAAAATAATAATTAATTTGAAAAATAATTCTTTTGTAACTGAAATGTCTTTACTGTCACTTTTGATCAATTTAATGCATCCTTACTGAATAAAAATATCAGTTTCTTAAAAAAAAAATATTGTCCCCCAAACTGGTAATGTACATACTATATCAAAGCACAGTTCAACAATGCTCAACCTGTTTCCAAAGTTGAAAAAAAAAAAAAGCGTCTTCAAAGTTGGATTCATTGGTCCACAAAACAGAGTTCCACTCCTCTAGTTCCTATGTTCTCTTTCCCAGGCGGGACTGCCTCTGTAACAAAGGTTTCTTTGCAGTTCCTCAGTCAGGTCAGCCTAACACACATTCCCCTGCGAACCACTGATGCTCAAACATTTGAGTAATACTTTGCTGAGTTGGTATTTTAGGAGCAGCTTAGGAACAGTATACTGTAATGTTGCAGATGTTCAATTCTTAAATCCTGTTCTCTGATACCATCCCACACCTTGTCCTGCCTGACTTCACTGGTCCTCATGAGGACCAATTACTTTAAATTAACTGATGCTTTTAGTACTTTGATATATACCATGTTACTGAATTTTTACCATATTCCGGCAGGTCTTCAGACTTACTAGAATGTTACAGGCAGGTGAGTTTGATCAAGGTTGGAGCTAAACTCTGCAGGAAAGTGGACCTCGAGGGCCAGAGTTGAGAACCCCTGTTACAGTATAAAGGGTGTTTAGATAAGCCCTAATCTTCTGTTCAAATCTCAGTTACAGTGATGCATTTTCAATTCAAGTGAAGCTGGTCAGCAATCGGGAAGGTTTAAAAGCACAACTGTGAAGCTTTTCTTTATGTTAAAGCACTAACACAAATTAACCTGTTAAAAATGGCCCTTTTGATTTGGGATTACTTTTCTAGGTGGATGATTTAAATTACCAATGTGTTTCATGTATCATGTCAAAAATACCAGTTTTAACGGCTTTACAGACTTGATATAACTTTCAACAGTCAATGTCAGTAAGTGATTCTATTACATATGTCTCATGCCAACATACATATTGTTTATTAATGTAATGTATATAATGCTGAAATGTACTGTTCCAAAGTTATGGCGTTGGTATAAAAAAATATATATTTTGAAAGAAGTCTCCTATTCTCACAAAGACTTCATTTATTAAATAAAAAAAATACAGCAAAAACAAAAATATTGTGAAATATTATTACAATTTGAAATATATGTTTGCTACTTGAATATCATTTAAAATGCAATTTATTCCTGTGATGGAAAGCTGAATTTTCAGCATCATTACTCCAGTCTTCAGTGTCACATGATCCTTCAGAAATCATTCTAATTTGCTGATTTGCTCCTCAAGAAACATTTCTTATTATTATCAATATTGAAAACAGTTTTGCTGCTTAGTATTTTTGTGATTATTTGATGAATAAAATAATTTTTAAAAATAATAATTAATTTGAAAAATAATTCTTTTGTAACTGAAATGTCTTTACTGTCACTTTTGATCAATTTAATGCATCCTTACTGAATAAAAATATCAGTTTCTTAAAAAAAAAATATTGACCCCCAAACTGGTAATGTACATATTTTAATGTAGACTCACAGGCCTTGTCTTTTTTTTAACCTGAGGCATGAGTCGAAAATGATCTTCTGTGGTAATCCACATTATGCCACGAAAGCCGTTGATAGAGCTCAACTTGTATTGAACCCAGAACGTTCCTTTAAAATCCAGCTTTTCAAGAGAGAATGAGGGAGAGATTACAGTCCAAGATGTGAGATATTTCACCACACAGGATTCCACTCTCGCACTGAGCCGTCGCGCTGCCTCGTGAAGGAACTTCATCAAAATTCATCCTCAGCTTGAGATCTTGTTAACTCTAGATGATTAGGGTGTTATGAGTGGGGAATCTAATTTCGGCTGTGCGAGGTTTAATCTTAACCACCAATTCAGCCCACGAAGCCTGCCCCCTAAACCAGCTGTTTTGAGAAAGTAAAATATTGCAGCTTCATGTTCCTGTTATTGAGGTGTGAATGGAGCCAGATATGACTGCGGCGCCAAGCGAAACCTTTGACTGGATGAATATCTGAAAAGCATTTCAGAGCCGAGCAATTCACTTTCCCAGAGTAGTCTGTGTTCGGGGATGCATTCATTACGGCCTTTGTTCTCAGTGTGTATCTTCACCCCGTATGATCACCGACCGGCCAAAACAAACCGCAGCAATTTCATCAAAGATGTGAGATGCAGCGATCCCGTAATCAGTTCTGATGGAGCCCTTAACGTCCCCCAGCGCACATTCTATTCTCTGCCAAAATTGCGAGTTCAACCGCTGGCAGCCTTGCCATCCGTGATTGAGGACAGAATCAGTCCGTTGTACATCTTTATTTACTTCCAATTACAGTTCTCAGCCCTCTGTGTCAAGCATACTCATATAATACAGTCTTTGTTGGGCAAAGAATACGAAATTTACAAAGGCGTACCTCTACCATGTGAAGTGTGAGAGACATTTGCACACATCCGCACACAGTCACACAAAGAAAACATTGCGTCATGTTACAAAATATGGTCAAAATGTTGCAAGCATAGAAGCATTAGCATTAGCTTTTGGAGCCCCTCAGCATGTGACCCCCAGAAAAACTGCAATTCTGCAGCAAAGGCAACAGCTGGTCTATCAAGTGCACAAGCCATGCAGAGAATCTCACATTTGTCAGGCTGCCCGATACATTGTCCCACTAATATCATCATGCATCACAGAATAGCCCATGAATCATCACTAGGCTGCTTCCATTTGGTGATACGGTCAAACATTCGTTCGGAAGCATGCTGTATCATTTTTAGATTTGCAGCGAACATATGGAAGCTGATAAATGAAGCGTGAGACGCTATTAATAAGAGCAGGGGAAGCACGTCCTCTGATTCCATGATAACGCAATAAAATGAGCTAATCCGTGCTTGAAAATCATTATGTGATTAATGTGGTGTAAGATTTGAGAGGTCTCATCACTTCTAGTTTGAGATGAATGCACTTTTCTTTAGTGATCTCACATTACATATCTGACAAAATCCACACCACTAGCTCCAACTAAGGGTATTATGGGTAATGCAACTTACAAACAACAACATTTTACTTAAATAATAATAATAATAATAATATCAAAATTAAAATGACAACATCAACAACAACAAAACAGCAACAATAATAATACATTATTGCTGTTATATTTTTATTTGCATTTTGGTTAATAATAATAATGTCATTATTTTTGTGATTTTTAATACTTGCTTATCTCATTTACTTTTCTTTATTTTTATATTTAATTAAAAAAATATATATATTTTAAGTCTGTAAAAAATTAATGTTTTTAAATGTGCTTTTTTAAAAACACGAGTGAACTTTTTTAGACCTCAAACGAATCCTGCAGGAATGTGGTGCTGTTGACGCAACTGCTCATTGTACCTTTTAATTATTCCAAATGACTGAACCACATTATATTGTGTGTCATGAGGAATATCTCAAAGACAGACAACTGGCAGGTATTTTCTTACAGCTAACCCAGTTTGTTAGCATGAAATTCAGAAGCATTATGTTCCAGGATGTAGTCTTGCTTATTTTCAGCCATGTGTCCTGACCTTGCAGCTACCACTTCAGTGAGGGCATTACAAGTCACCAATTCATTATACAGTATGTGGTGGAATCAAACAGATCCAGCAAATGAAACATTATGCCAAACTTAGGACAGAGTATTGTCCACAGAGGTTTTGTTCAGTTTTGTTAAGCTAATCAAATGTATTTCAAATATGGCAACTGGTGACTTGCTGTGCTGTTGTTAAGTGGCTAAAAGAAGGTTACAGTATCATGGAAGTCTAGAAGCACCCTAAGCTGGCCCCCCATAGCACTGTTCACCCCTATAGCAGCAGTTACTCACGCTGGCACTGGCCCCAGGAGACACGTGTCCACCCCCAGCAGCAGTCGATGCGGGTGCCGTACCGACACAGCCCATTGGACGAGGCCATCTGTCTGGGCCACCTGTCAGGAGACAGTTTGATCAGACCTTGGCCAATCACTGCACAGAAATCAGTTACATGAGAATAACATAGTGCCTACTTAGCCATAGATTTACTGTCTGCATCTATCCTTCCATCCAAATACTTGAAAAGCTATGACAATTTGTTTTACATTTTTAAGAGATGATGCAATATATTGTTTTGAAATGTTTGAATTAAGAGTTTATTGATGTTTCACTGAAATAAGTCAAATGTATTTTTTATTTTTAATCAGTGCTCATATACGGGACAAGGAAGAATCATGGAAGGTTTAGTAAAGGGTTAAATAAAAAGTCATTTTGATATTCACAGTGTTTCTTAAAAAAATGTAATAAATAAGATATGATTGTTTTACATATATTATATTTTAAATATAACCAGCTCAGTTCATTTTCTCTCTTGCTTTCTCTTCTCTGTTTAAATAAATTCAGGCACATTGAGCAGAAGTTTAATTTTAGGTTGTGTGCTGTGCTTTCGCTGTATCTATTAACCATGATCCATTTACGTTACATCATTTGACCTGTGTTCATTCCCTTTTGCTTATTTTCACAGACCTTAAAAGGTTTTACTTCTTCACAAAAACATTTGGAGTGCTGCTGGTGGAAAAAAAGAAATCAGTAATCCTGGTGTGCGCTGCCAAGAAACACTCTCTGATTCAAACGCACTTCAGCTGTACCATTATTTTCCATTTCATGGAAAATCAATTTAAACTTCACTGTTGTTTCCAAGAATGATGTTTTCCAAATATCTGTCTTGTTCACACACATTGTTGGGTCATGTAACATATCTCCTTCTAAGAACATCATCCTTATTTTCCATAACTTCCCTCTAGCTATAGGCAGCAGGAAAACAGACAGACTTCAACTTATCTCTGCTCTGTGTGTGTATCCAGCATCAACATACGAGAACATCTGCCTCTGGTGTGGTACAGCACAATGATAACTCACAGTGGTCTTATCTGCAGCACCTGTGTCACTGAGTACAACGGAAGCTTTGTGAATATAGATAAAACCTCACTGGCTGACTGATGCATTGGATAAGACAACAGGAACAATAGAAGTTACCTCATGACTCACAGATGTGCAGTAATGTGGCAAATTCACAGGCTTAGATAGACAGACAGACACAGACAGATATTCCGGACGGACGGACGGACGGACGGACAGACAGACAGACAGACACCGACAGACAGTCCGGACGGACG
>NW_015505230.1:1108870-1139648 GCF_001515645.1 Sinocyclocheilus grahami
GACAGACAGACAGACAGACACAGACAGACAGACAGACAGACAGACACAGACAGACACAGACAGATAGTCCGGACGGACGGACGGACAGACAGACAGACACAGACAGATAGTCCGGACGGACAGACAGACAGACAGACACAGACAGATAGACCGGACGGACGGAAGGACAGACAGACACAGACAGATAGTCCGGACGGATGGACAGACAGACAGATAGACACACACAGACAGATAGTCCGGACGGATGGACGGACAGACAGACAGACACAGACAGATAGTCCGGACGGACAGACAGACAGACAGACAGACACACACAGACAGATAGTCCGGACAGACAGACAGACAGACAGACACAGACGGATAGTCCAGATGGACGGACGGACAGACAGACACAGACAGATAGTCCGGATGGACAGACACAGACGGACAGACACAGACAGATAGTCCGGACGGACGGACAGACACAGACAGATAGTCCGGACGGATGGACAGACACAGACAGATAGTCCGGACGGACGGAATGGACAGACAAACACAGACAGATAGTCCGAACTGACGGACGGACGGACGGACGGACAGACAGACACAGACAGATAGTCCAGACAGACAGACACAAGACGGACAGACACAGACAGATAGTCCGAACGAACGGACGGACGGACAGACAGACAGACAGACAGATAGAACAACAGAATGATAGATAGATGGACAGAAGGACGGACGGAAGGATAGATATTTTGGTCACATGCTGCACCGTCCTTTTCAATTACTCTGGATGGTAAGGCAGTGAAAATGCTAATGCAGCCCGTACCGCTGCCAGTCACTCCAGTAAGAAACTGTGATGGTGGCACTAAATGAGAGTGACAGGCTGGAGGGAAAATGTTTGCGTGTGTAGCCTGGAGAGAAGAGGAGACATCAGAACGCCTCTAAAGACACAGCGCGCATGTTAAGAGGATTGAGTACGGGCTCCTGCCTGTCACTCCATTATATCTCACCTGAAACATACATTTAATCACACACACACAGGCCAGACTCACAATGTACCAACACATAATCTCCTCTGTATGTATAAAAAAACATCACTTCTAACTGACTGCAAACATGCAAGACTCTGGATGCACAACACGTCATATTATTGCAAGAGTTTCCAGGGGTGCAAATGCATTTGACTTATCTTTTGTATACACATTCAATTACTTTTTAAAAGTAAGAAAACCAAATAATATATGTAGGTTGTTGTCAAACTGTGTGAATGGCACACACAGCAGAACATACATACTGTAAAGACCCCATACATTCATCTTTAGTCATTTCACTCTCATTTCTCCACAATACAAAGCTCTTTACGGTTTTCTTTTTCCATTAAAAATACCAAACGAGAGGCTGTATTTGTCAAACTGCTTCAGTTTGAGTAGAAGCTAATTGGTGTCTGTTTTTATCCACAGCATTGCATGTTTTCCAACATGGTGCTCTGTAATAATGGCCATTTTAATTGTAATTAGAATGTTAAAGGATATTCAGTGTAAATATGAATTGCAAACACATTTATGAGGATTATTTTTTCATACATATTTATGAGGAACTGCTTTGGTGTTGATGAAAGGGTATTTGAACCTTACTGATGAGGCTATATATGGGAACATAAGAGTCAGAAAAAGGTACAAAAGATAGGAAACATAACTATAAAGCAAGCTATTTCTGCTACAGATTTTACATTGGACAAGGCAATATAGTATTAAAATTGTTTATCGTATAAAAGAGAAAAAAAAGATCTTCAAAATTCAAATGTACTGATATTGATATAAACTATAGAATACTGTATATTTTTTTTATTTTGAAATAAATCAATACTTTTATTTAACACGAATGCATTAAATTAATCGAAAGTGATAGTATGAAATTTACTTTTTTGCCCCACTGTATATATATTATATATATAATAGATACTGTTCTTTTGGACTTCATTAAAGAATCTTGAAAAAAATGTATCACAGTTTCCATAAAAAATATTAAGCAACACAACTGTGATAATAATAAGAAATATTTTGTGATCAAATCATCATATTAGAATGATCTCTGACACTGAATACTGGAGTAATGGCTGTTGAAAATTCAGCTTTGCATCACAGGAATAAATTACACTTGAAAATATATTCAAATAGAAAACTGTTATTTTAAACTGTAATAATATTTCACAATTTTATTGTTTTAACTGTATCTATTGATTAAATAAATGCAGCCTTGGTGAGAAGAAGATACTTCTTTCAAAAACATTAAAAATCTTACCGGCCCCAAACATTTGAACAGTATGTACACAGGCAAAAAAACAAAACAAAACAATATGCACAATTATTATACACAACATAGACTGAATAGCATAAAAACTGGTCTCTAAATGCAAGTGTTAAAAAGTCGTATTTACTCTTGGTCACATTTTGTGTAGCTTTCAATGATTTTCATTTAGAATCTGCTAAGTGACAGATGAATCTGAGGCAAAATACAGAGTTTGATTTGATGCACAGACCTTTGAAATTAATGTAAAAATATGGGACTTATTCTCAGCTAAAAGTTGCAAAGCCTATTTATTAAGCTATTCTAAAAATACACAGTTATACCATTAGAAGCATGCTGTATGCATTTAGTTGACCGTGGCCCTATCAGAGCAGCCATTAGTTGAGAATCACTGATGTAAAGAGTAATGACTGTCTAGAAAAATAGTGAGTATGACAGAGCGGGCTCATAATGCATACTATCATTCATGGTTGGTCTCCAGATGGGTGGAACACCAAATATATTCGACTGGCTGCAATTTTGCCTTTCCACAAAATATTAGACTTTTAGGGAGGACAGAAAGATTGCTTGATGGAGAGCTTTTCAGGACACTGTGTTACAATAATAAGATCGTGTCTGACCATAGAAGATGATTCACATAACCATCAGTCTTAACACAGAAAAGCAAGCGAGCAAGAAAGAATGAAAAGTTGTAACAGAGTGGGACAATGAGAGAAAGACAAATCTTGGCGTGTGCAGCACTTGCCCCACTAGAGACAAGCGATTGCGTGCCAGTCAGCAATCTGCAAACTCTGGGCCCGATCCAAAGAGACACCAAACTGAGAGAGAAAGAGAGAGAGAGAGAGCATCGCCCAGGGAGAAACCGGCACTGCGCTCACTGAGGTAACAAGGCTGTCACAACAAATACCACCTGAGAAAGTATCTTTCCTCTCCTTGTTAAAGATGCAGCTATTACACAGTTTCAATTTCCAGCTCAGTCTGGCATTAGCAGATTAAACAAACGACAATTATCTGCTCAAACGAGGCAACCGGGTGACGAAAATTAGCGGTAGATGCCTTTATCTCTATGCACTGGCACATTTAATCATGAAAAATTCACATTTCTACTTGTCTGCGGCAGTATGACGCTCTTCATGTGGTTCAGCAGTGAGTCTGCACATGTACTGTATATGAACGATGACAAGCAGCCGGGCTCGGGTGCAAGTGCAGGGGGGTTTAATTACAACCCTTCACATTCCTCCGCCACCTCCACAGACTGCCAGACAATTAGACACGCGCCTTTGAAACATGCGCTTGACAGTTGAGCGGTCTTCATTCACCAATCTCAGTATAGAATACGTGCCTCTGCAGACTGACACACCGGTCAAGCAAAGTGCATCTCATCCGGCGCTAAGCGGCAATCAGACGCAGCATGTACAAGCCTGAAATAAATGCTCCTGTGGCTGAAGGAACGGATTTATGAATCTCCTACAGTTTATGAGATGTTTATGAGCATTTGATAAAAGTTGTATGATGGTCAGTGCGGTTACATAGACAGCAGTCTGGCTGATAAGGTTGGAAGTCTATAACTAGATTCTGAAAAAACATTGACAATCATGAAAAGTGCATTCTTTTGTCAATCAAGAAAGACAGGAATTGTAACATCGTACAATAAATGCAGTAACATTAGACTTTGTTCCATTAATAAGCATGAAAACACAGCAGAGAGGAATTGCAGGCCAAAGTGCCAAAGTTTCAACTCTGACCTGAAGAGGAGATGGTTGACCAATAAAGAAGGACTGGGTTCAAATTCTGCTCTCTGAGACAATTCAGATGATGAAATCAACTGAAAGACCATAAGGAGGGCCAACCGGACATGTGAACTTAATTTAAGCCCTCTGAACTGGCAAGTAGTACCCCAAGACTAAGTGAGGGAGTTACAAAACACTGCTGACAAAATATATTAGGACAATTAGGGATGCTGGGATTTTACATTCTACTCCAGTGAGTCATAGAAACCCAATGCTCAACTGTCCAAAACCCCATGTTGGAAGAGTTTTAAAAAGTTGGACACTTTAATGAGTTTGTCTGTAATAAATTACTCTTGTTATCACGTCAGCAAATGACAAGTTGGCGGTTTAGCAGCAAGTCGTCCCTCAGGTGTAGCATAAGCCATTAGACAGGAGCTTAACGGCCCCTGCTAAGGGCCTGGAGATAATGAATGGGCCCCTCACAGTGCGCCCATGCACTATATTCTTTCTATGAATTTATATCAGGGCAGTGAAGCAGGTTTATAAGCAGGGCAAATTGGCAAATAATGGCCCTGGTGACAAGCGAACTCCATCACGACTGAAATTAATAACGTATGCCAGCAGGTTAATGTACACGTTCATTACAGTGGGCAGCTCCCACTCCTGAAATGCCAGCGCAAGCCATGCCCTGCAGAAAAAGCATCAATATTGTGTCTGTGAGTTACACAAACATTAAGCACATGATGTATGGGATGACACGGAGAAGTTTGAACGTATAGAAAGCAATGAATTGCAGAGTCTTGACTAAATGAGCACGCTAAGGTAATTTGGAAAAATATAGATGACAAACAAATATGCATTAGTTATTCATTATGTCTCTAAAAGGGTGCTGGTAATGTCGTAGCAAAAGCCCATTATTAATGTCCCCCTAACTATGTACGGATGTGTTCGTAAAAGCGCATCATAGCTGTGCTCTGCCTCTGGGCAACTGGCAATGATAAATAAGGGAAATATGAAGAAGCAAAAGAACCAAGCTTGAATTTTAACACAGAAAGTACTTCTGCCAGTGAATACATTTCCAGTCCATTTAGAAGGACAGCTATTGCTCATCCTGCCAAAAGGACAAAATGCTTCCCAGCAGAGCAGAAGACAAAAGATGCCATAAAGATCACTGCAGGAGTTGCATTCACAAGTCCAAACTTGGGTGGTCGGTTTCTCAGCGGAACACCCTGTGGGAACCAGGTGACTGCATCAGTGTGAAGCCATGCGTTTTCAACAATGACGTAATTAGGCGATCCATACTTAATACATGACGTAATTAGGCTATGCATACTAATACATGACGTAATTAGGCTATCATAAAACATGACGTAATTAGGCGATGCATACTAAATACGTGAAATAATTAGGTGATGCATTCTTAATACATGACGTAATTAGGCTATGCATACTAATACATGACATAATTAGGCTATGCATTCATAAAACATGACGTAATTAGGCGATGCATACTTAATACATGATATAATAAGGTGATGCATTCTTAATACATGATGTAATTAGGCAATGCACTAATACATGACGTAATTAGGCTATACATTCATAAAAAATGACATAATTAGGCGATGCATACTTAATACATGATATAATTAAGCAATGCATTCTTAATACATGACGTAATTAGGCAATGCACACTAATACATGATGTAATTCGGCTATGCATTCATAAAACATGACGTAATAAGAAAATGCATACTTAATACATGACATAATAGGGCTATGCATACTTAATACATGTTTATTTTTAACAAATTATATAATTAAGCATTGCAAAGCAAATAAATTACGTTGAAATGCTATTTGAAAGTTTTTTTTTCCAATTAGGTGATGCATTACCAAATGAAAAGGGATAGTTCACACAAAAATTTAAATTCTGTCTTTCACTCACATTTTCATACCTGTATGACTTTCTTTGACAAGATATTTTGAATTATAAAATAAAAGTCAGCTGGATCCAAAACACCACTGAACCCCATTACTTTCATTTTTCAAAATAAATGATGTTGTGTTCCACAGAAGAAAGAAATCCATACTGGTTTGGTACAATATTATAAGAGTTTTCATTTTTGGCTGAACTGTCCATTTATAAAGAGTACAATTGTAGTGCAGGAATCAGTGCCGAGCAACATGAAGAAGAAAAAAAAAAAAAGAGATTTGTTCATATTGAGACCAAAGATGCATTTGAAAAACAAACAGGGCCAGTTTCAATTTTATGTTGACTTTATGTGAATTGTTATATACTTTAATATGCAGCACATATATATATATATAATTTATTAATACATGAAGTATTACCTTTCATATTTAATGAGTAGCCCAATTTAAATAATGCATACTGTAATGACATAATTAAGCACTGCATAATAAATGATGTGATTCAGCGATGCATATTCAACAAAGAATGAGTCACAATAAGGTGACGGTTGGCACTTTAGAACTTACTTTAAAAGCAGTTATACACACAATGTGACAGGAGATATCAATGAAGCCCTGTAAGAACCTCCCTACAGCAATCCATTCTTGCAATTGTTTGAATATCTCTTTTATTTAGCACATCTAATTCAACTATCATCTCACCAGCTGAGGGATTCATGAACTACACTGGGTGTGTCAGTTTAGTGAGACACCTAAAATGTGCAGCGCAGGTGAGCTTGCAGGAATGGACTGATAAACCTTGCCCTAAGGTATAGTGAGGTACCTCTATTGAAGTACACAGTTAATTTCAAGTATGGATATACGATCCTCTTTAACATCAATGAAGCTTTAAGCAGATTTGAATCATTGGCACGTTTCTGTTCACCACATATTTCACATTACATGTTGGGGCACGAAACAACCGGGAACGCATGTGCTGACTGTCCAAGAGGGAGAATACGTGATTCTTAAACACGCATGTTTTACAACCTGACATCTATTATGTATTCAAAACATACTGATTACATTTTGCATGCATGAAGATCTTTAAGAGCAGTTCACAAGTTCACCGTTTGATTGACAACACGGTAACAACACAAACTTTAAGCCCATCCTAAATGGAACTGATCACAACAGCACTAAACTTGAGGTGTCTGGGGTTTAAGCCGGTTATGCTTTCAAAAGCGTTGCAGTATTACTTAAGATTCATTTCATTAAAAGTGTGACTTTTGTAGAAACAAATCTCGAGCATTTCTGTAAACAATAAGAATGATTAAGAATAACTTAAGAATGGAAAAACTTTCCTCGGTGAGGATGCCTATGGATATTTTAGGTTTTGTTTTCCATCATGTTTTCCTATACTCTTATTAAAAAAAATGATAAAAAAATGATTAAAAAAATCATAATAGCATCATTATACTTTAAGAATGTGAACTCTTCAAGTACAAGTGTCTCCTTGAAGAATGGAAAAACTTTCCTCGGTGAGGATGCCTATGGATATTTTAGGTTTTGTTTTCCATCAACCCTATACTCTTATTAAAACAAATGATAAAAAAATGATTAAAAAAATCATAATAGCATCATTATACTTTAAGAATGTGAACTCTTCAAGTACAAGTGTCTCCTTGATTTTTTTTTTGATCACATTATCTACGAGGCTTGTCAAGGGATGATCTTAAACACTCAACCATGTTATCATGATTTTATCTTCATGCAGCTGCTTATTCAAAACTGGATGTTTCAAGAAATATCAGCATTATCATTCTCTTTCTAATAAACACCTTGAAGTGTCACCTTGAAGTGAACTCTAGTAGTGGCTTATAATAAATTAACTGTTGTTTTAAAAAAGTGTTCTATAAATAACCTTTGATTTGATTTGAACTGTAAAACTGTCAACCCTGTTACCCTTAAAGGCCCAGCAATAGTCCAACATAGTGATATTTTGTACATTTAGCTTTGGAGATGATATAATGCAACTTTACAGTTACAGAGATTCCTTGTCTGACAGAATGTTTAAAGTCTTAAAGTAGTTTACTTTAAAGTCACAAAAGAAAAGCCGGAATCATAAAATGACTCTTATTAAAACAAACTAAAATGCGTTTCTACAAAACTCTTTACAACACATTGATTCAATCGTCTACCCGTTTAACTGAGGTCTCACCTGCCATCGAAGTCCGCGCTCACTCCGAAGCAGCAGGTCCAAACCAGCATGAACTTTATGATCCACATCCCCGTGCGTGTGCGGTGCGGTGCTGAGTGTGCGGTGCGTGTATCCAAACGTCGCCGCTGGTCTCCTGTGTGTGGAAGGGAATGATGGTGAGGTTTAGATCCGTCAATATTCAAAGCTTTGAAGCGGGTCGAGCAGGCTGCTGTTCATGCACGAAAGACCGGCAGCTTGTCTGTCTGCGCTCCTCCGCTGGAGAGCCGTGGACTGGAGCGCGGAGTCGGTGCGCTCCTCTGTGTCTCTCTCTCTCCCCACACCCTGCGAACGAGCACTGCGCCCAACAAGGAGAGACGGGAGCGCTTATTCCACATACCCTATTACTCCCATATAATTACAAGTTTATTATATGTGTATATGCAACATCTAATGTCAATATGACTGCATAATATATATTTAGTTATACTAAATACTATTATACATTTATATTATTTTGATGGTAACGTTGGTGATACTTGATGTACTTGTAAATGCATAGGTAGGCCTTTCTATGAAGTAAAACGTTTTTACATGTTAAATTGTGTATGTGCCGTTTCTTTGTAATTATTTGTGAAATTTACCAGTAAAAATTGTCAAAATAAGTCATACAAATATTTTTTTAAATATCATCCAATTTCAATATGACTGTATAATGTTATTTAATATTAATATATATATATATTATTGAGGATGGATGAAGTTTGTGATACTTGAGGTAGGCTACTTTATGCATGTATTATATATGTATTTGTGTGCGTTGGTGTATAAATAAAATAATAGTTACTATTATTAATTATTAAACGATTTATAAAATTGCAGCGGTTTTAAGTGACAAAAGCGGTTTGTACATACATATATACATATACTGTATATATACACACGATTAATTCAATGTAAACTCAATGTGTTACTTGCATTTCTATTCTGTTTATTATTTGTGAAATTTACTAGTAATTTCGGAGTAAAAATGGTCAATTCTACAACCATTTTTTTTTAAATATATGTTTTAGGTCACTTGTCCAGTATGATGCTAACAAGAAATCACTGGTAAAGTTTTTTTTTATTTGCAGAGAGGAGACAGGAGGGGCACCTGCGTTGGTCACGTAAAACTGCTGAAAGCAAGATTTATGCTCCTAACTCATCACTTGAGTTTCAGGTCTCAAGGAGTCGTGTGCAGGGTTACGGCTCATTTTCATGTTTCGACTCCAATTTCATTGGGTGATCACTTAGACATGCAATATGCCAGACCACATCTATATCTGGCCCCATCTCAAAGCAGTCTAGTACCATATTCATGCTCTACACTTTAACAAAGGTGCTACATTACAGAAAAATGACAAGGAAACAGCTCACATTGCAGTGAGTATTGTGAGATACTCAAAGTGCAACTGTAAACGGCCTGTTTTTATATATATATAAATATATATATACATATAGTAATTTCATTATAATACATATGCTATTTACTATTATGAATGATATATAGCACACCTTATATTAAGCTCTAAAACCTCGACATCACAGCACTGCCCATATTCACTGTAAATCAAGAACATTATTATGACAAATGCAGAATTCAACTGACAAAAAATGAATATGAATTCTTACCTGAATGTTTACACATGCCACATTGCCAACATTTTGATATGCATCCTATTTATTTCCATACATAAAAAGTGGCCCAGGTCCTATCTGAAAATGTCAAATTTGATGCAATTTTTCTCACATGAGAGCTGGGGGACATATTTGGTCTACATTCAGCTGCGGTGTGAATGTACATTAGCACTAGAATATGGTACTGTAAAATCAGCTTGCTTTTAAATAATACGTTCCTATTAATATACTCAGTTTTGGCAACTTTGTCTAAACTGAACAGAAGACTCCTGCACAGAAAACACAGCATATGTCCTGTAACGCAGGACTGTTCATTTCCGTTCTAAATGAAAAGTGCAAAGAAAGTGAAATATGTTGATGTGCTTTAGACCGAAGAAGGAAGAAGTTCAAAGATCCAGTACATGGAAAACATACCAGTGCCATATTATTGGAAAACATATTTCACATTTTCGAAATAAAATATACAATTATAAATAATACATTCTTAAAATCCTAAATTTTGATGAAGCAAAGAAAAAGATCAAAAATATTTAAATAAAACAGCCTTTAAACCTTTGCTTTAGCAGTATTTTGTGTAATTTTTCAATAGAGATGTAAAACTATTCAATGATTATGGCTACATCCACTGACATACCAATATGCTGCATTATAACAGAGCTTTAAATCCGTAATGCCTTGCGAAGTTTATCATCATTGTCAAAGAGAAATGTGCTTCATGTGTATTTTCAGTCCAGGTGAACATGAACTACAGAGTGACATTTCAAGATATGTTAAGAAAAGACACAGTCACTATAAATTCATGGAGATCCGTCCACAGCCTCTATGAATGGTGACACTGGAGAAAAACTCATTTTCAACCTCTTCAGAACTGGAGAGCCTGCCGCGCTTTCTGATTAGGTTTTGTCACAGATGAATTTAAGGTGGATTGTGGCTTGATTTCCTCATGAATTTTGCAGCCTGCCATAAGTGAAATTGCACATTGCTCTTCTGATATTTCCGAAGAAACTGACTTTCCTGTCTGAGAAGTAGAGATGAAACAGTAGATATTGTAAAGGAAGCAATAGCACACTCTGTACTTGTCATCAGAGAAGCGCTTTAAGCACTCTTGATGCATCTTTTCTACCTCTTGGGTTCTTGGCTACACAAGCAGATTTTAATTAGCATTGTAGAAAGCATGTGAAGAGCTGCAGATATAAAAATGTAATTTTTACATTTTATGCAGGAAGCAAATCTCGCTAGGGTGGGTGCTTGCCAGGACACCATTATATGGTTGATAAGGTGTTGAGTGGGATTTCAGCTCATTGTTATGCGGTTGCTAGGTGGTTGCTTATGATCCAAGTCAAATGCCCACCCCAAGTAAATATGATATTCTCATGGGGCCCCTTTTTCAACTCAAGCTTAAAGGACTTTTTCCATCCGCTATATGAAATTCATAAGACTGATCACTTGTGAAAAAAAAAAAAAAACACAAAAAGTAAGTGATTTGAGCTATGGACTGAAACAGTTGGGTTTCGGAAGTAAAAACTCAATTTTCTCCATAGGCAGAATTTTTTTTTAAACAATAACTAAAGATAGACCTACTTTAAATTCTAAGGTTGTTATTCAATGGTACACGCTTTTGTTGAAGCCATCCGTTCACATCATTTCAACTTATTTTTAAAATAATCGTGCTTAAAAGCTGAATTCATGATGAAAAACTGCATTACCCATGATGCTGTACAGACACTTCCACCAATCAGAGAGTTGTAATGACAGTTGGTGGGCAAACTGTGCCAAAATCATCATTTACCTGCACGAGTTTCTTTCTTCTGTTGAACGCAAAAGATATTTTGAAGAATGTTGGTAGAGTTGACGGTAGCCAACGACTTCCACAGTATTTTTTCCCCATACTATGGAAGTCAACGGCTAATGTCAACTGTTTAGTTAGACATTCTCATACACATTCTCGGGCACTAATGCATTTAGTTCACTTCTACTGCACAAATGGTATGGGAAGAGTTGTGCGCCAAAGTTTAAGGACCATTTCGCCCACATATGCAGTTCTTAAGCAAAGCAGCAGCGTAACTGGGCATAGTGCTTCTGTTGTGTAACTCTGCTCTATACAGAAAATAGTGATTTCTGGGTTACTGCATTCAATATTTCTTTTCAATAAATGCCATAAAATATCAAATGGTTGCTGGGAATTATTAAAATTTGCATACAGAAAAGGACCGTATATACATCCAAATTGCAATTAATCCAATGGGAAAGGAACCAAAACCCAAACGGTCTAAATTCAGACAGATTTACTTTGCATCACGTCCAATTGATGTCTTTTTCATTCAATGAGCGAGTAGTTCACTTCATTATATTATACTCCTTCATAAAGGCCTGTACTGCAAAAGATTGTTGATTAGTATTTTCAACATGTTTTATGTGTAAAAAAAAAAAACCTCAACACCAAAATTCTACATACACCGACACTTTTGCCGTCAGTATGGGCTTCACATGGCCTGTTTTCAAGCATTGCGCATGTGGCACTGTCAGATTTTTGGCATATTGCATCATATTTTGTATTTTGACAATCAGCAATTCTGCTGACATTGAAAAAGACAAAAGAAGCAACCTTCCGGTATCTTTATGCCAGTATTACAGTAATGCAGTTGTATCTAGCCTCATTCTATCCTATACTGTATGTATTTGTTTTTCATGTAGTCAGGGCCCAGAGCCAATCCTTGAGAAAAGCAAAGTTTCCCATTGAAATGATTCCAGCTCTTTGGAAGGTGCCCCCGTCTCCGGTCTTTCACACTCAGCGAGATTGGCTCTGCTAGCAGAATTCAGATGAGCTTTGCTAGCTTGTCTCCTCAAAGCTTAAAGGTTGTGCACTTCCTCATAGCGGAGGAACAGATCTCATCTCTATATCACAAACATGACAGTCCGTGGCTCTTCTGTAGTGAGCAAACCGGAGGAGAGTTTGATGCCAGCATGGGTCCAAACACAGCAAAGTAAAGCTGGAGGAACAGTTCATATATCAGCGTACGCTGTAGACCAATGACATGACTTTGACATTTGTGTGAGCCGTGGCCTAATCAAATATTCATAACCGTGGTCAGATTAATCCACGCACCATTTCATAAATATTAACCCCTCCAATTCTCCCGCCCCTGACACAAGGGAATCGCGATAGATACCTCCTCATGTTTACTTTCAATACTTTTAATCAAACACTGAGACAAAAGCTCAAGAGCCACGTCTCTGCTTTCTTGTGAGGGAAAAGAGCAAATTACAATGAATAATTTTAAATGAGTAATAACTTGAGAAAAGCAGGCTTTTGAGACTCCTTTGTTTTGTGCATAATACACGATAATGGTGGAGGAAAGGGTGTAAGGTGCTTTTACACAACTCAAAGTGTCTGATTTGCAAACGGCATTTGAAATCATGTTTAATTTATTGAGGGGCATGCTGGTTTTTTGACTCTTTTTATAAACAAACCCCTGGCATGTAAATCAAGACGTTACTGAAATAAAAATCCCTCTAATTGTTAAGATGAAGTCAAGTTTAAAAGCCTTTTAAAAATCTGAATCAAAAAACAAATATACTGATTGCACAATTAGATCAAACCATGATTCAAGTGTGTATGTGCAAATACATTGATCCATGCAATCAATGCTTTTGGATCAAAGGAAAAAAAATTAAGGAATAGTTCACCCCAAAATTAAAATCTTGTCATCATACCATTGTATTGAAAAGAGTGACTAACATTTTTGTTTCACAAAAACAAAGGAGATCAGAATGACTGGAAAATGTTAATATTTGGGTGAACTATCACTTAAAATGAAATGCTTACAAATATAAATTGTCCAAAGTAAAAACTCAAGAAGTAACATCAAGCATCTCATGGAATATACAAAAAACAGCGAACTCATGAGTCAGTGTTATCTTGTCGGTATCCCCACCAACATATTGTTCTTAGGCGAGCAGCCCTCGGGGACCATAGTCATCACCCTCACAGAATACCCATGAGTCTCGGCGGCCCAACTGCGGTCCAAGTCCACCAGTCCCATACAGCGCTTCCCTGGTGATTAAGGAAATGAGATTTGGAAATGAGACGAATTATGAGACATTATCTTTATTGAGAACAGGCCAGAAATCTATGCTGAAGACATTACTCAGCTGTTGCACTGTTAATTATGGTCATGAAAAAGCTGAATTTTACTGAAACCTAAATGTACTTTCTAACTAGTTTTTTTTTTTTTTTTAAAGAGTTCTATTATCAGTCAATGAAATAAATTAATGCTCTGGGTTTACCACAGACATTTTAACCTTGAATATGCAAAAAAAACAAAAACAAATATGTGTTATAATTTACAATGATACTCCAAAGGGTGCAAAAGCATAAATGTGTAGCTCACATTTTTAATAACGTGCTTATATTAAGCAGTTAGTACAAATATGTGTTAAATTAGCTGTAAAAGTGGTCTAAATTTTCCTTAAAGTTCTATTCTTCAAAGTGGATGAACAAGATATTTCTGGCATCCTTGCAAAATTTTCTGGGCTTACACGAATTTGCAAAAGTTTACGGTTGGTAATATTTTTTATGTTTTTGAAAGATTTTAAAATGTTTACCAAGGCTGCATTTATTAGATCATAAATGCAGTAAAAAGTAATATTGTGAAATATTATTACAATTTAAAATAACTTTTTTCTATTTTAAATATTTATTTGAAAAGGTAATTTATTCCTGTGATGCAAAGCTGAATTCAGCATAATTCCTCCAGTCTTAAGTGTCACATGATCCTTCAGAAATTATTCTAATATACTGATTTGATGCGAAGGAAATATTACTATTATTATCAATGTTAAAAACAGTTGTGCTTCTTAATACATTTATAGAAACCATGATACTTTTTTTTAGGATTATTTGATGAATAGAAAGGTCTTTCAAATTTACAAATTGACATTTCTTTACAGCTACTCTGTTATCTCAGGGATAAAACAGTAAAACTTAAAGCAGTGCCTTTTGAAAACACAAAGACAAACTTTATCATATTATCAGTTTGTAATTATTAGCTCATCTAAACTCACAGATATCTAGCTCTGAAAGCCTTTGGAAAGTCTCAGCTTTGAATGACACGTCAGAGGCACCGGCGCTGGTTAGCATGTGTTTTGTGAAGAGGCTGAGAGGAAAGATGACAGTGGCGTCAGATTTATGCGAGTGTGCAATGAGACTGTTAAGCTGAATACGTGTAGTGAGAAATTTGATGGAGAGAGGGAGGTCACCGAGCGGAGAGATGTGTCTGATCTCGCTACAGTGTTTTATACATTGTTAGAGATTCACCATTTATACTAAACTGAAACGCTTTTTAAGGGTTTATTGGTAACCTAACAAGTGCTCCAGAGAAACATTTACAAAGATTTTTAAATGTCCAATGGAAGTGCAAACAATTAACCATGCTGCAATTTATCAACTAGTATTTTGTGTCAAATGTGTACACTGAACCATTATACTCGTCTTTGGTATAAAAAAACAGTGTTCTGAACGGTGTTATTTTAGTATTACTGATATAACTATTTTAGTTTTTATTAATATTTTGAATTATTTTTTATTTTTTATAATTTTCATTTTAAAGGTGCAGAATGTAACATTTTTTTTTTTGCAAGTTGCCAAGTTCAAAAATGTGTTTCTCTGAAAAACAATGCTACAGCCAGTTATTCTAGTTTGAAATTTGTGTTCCGTGTCGGAATGTCTGTTTTTGTTTTGGTCTGTGTGATTCTGCCCACTGCCAGTTTAATAGTATTTCGACCCCCCAGGTTGCCAGTTGGTGGAAAACACAGAGTATTGCAGCCATGGAAGCCATCAAACGAACGTTGTCAGAGATCGCAGATTCTACCCAACCTAAAAAGCCTCGGTATCCATCGAAAAAGCTCTTTGAGCAAAGGCACATTAAAACGCGGATAAATCAACTCATCAACTTCCATTGTCAGTTGCACTCATTCCCATTGTGTGTCTTCAATCTGGCAACCCGTTTGAGCGTCAAGTCTGAGGGGGAGAGAGAAACAACTAATATTTTGAATTTGGACTGCAGTTCAACACCCATTTCAACCACTAGCTGTCAATATTATATACCGACACGTTTAATTTTAGTTATAGTTTTAGTTATTTTGTTGTGGGTTTGTCATTTTTATTTCTAAACAGTTTTTAAATTTTAAATATTTGTTATTTTAATACTTCAAGTTAAACTAAAATGAGAAATGATTCCTTGGCAACTACCTGAAATAAAAATTGAAGGGGGTCTGAATATTTTCCGTACCCACTGTATATGTACACACACAAATATATATTATTTTCAGTTAATGTTTATTTTATTTCAAATAACAAAAAATATCTACATTTTTCATGGTTTTAGTTTCCATTTTAGTTAATGATAATAGTCAACACTGCAGCTTATTCTGGCCTAAAAATTTTAGCCATATGGACGATCTCTATTAGGAATTTGCTCTCCTAAAGTAAAACAGGCACAACAACTCTGACCACCTGTTAAAAAACTACACATCTTACCGATTAATCGTCGTTCTGGGGGTAAACTGACAGCCGTCTGGTCTGCAAACCTGCACAGGACCATGTGCTCCTGTGGAAACAATATAGCATACCGAACACATGCAGACACGTCAATAAACACACTTGCACATAAACATACACAAACAAAAATATCTGATAAACAGCATGCGTGTGGAGCTAGAGTAAATTGCAGAGAAATATCGATGCATCAGATTGTTAGGGTTGTGGTGAAATAACAGACCATTTATCATCCATTACAACCAGCCATTAAAGGGAAACTCAGAGGAAAGCAGCACCCAGCTCATTTTGTATTAATCAATATAATCTAATTGCATTTTTTGCAGGGAACGTTGCAAGGAAGTGCCGCAAAATGACTTCCTCGGCTGTTGATGACCAACGATGGCTTCAAGCAACCATTATTATGCATTAACCGAGTGAAACAAGTGCTGATGGAAAGGAATGTATCAGCCCTGGCAGATTGATTCCTCCTATCAAGTTTAATCCTCTAGGCTAATAGCTGCGATCAATGCTATAACTCGATACAACATCTCAAAAACAGGCTTTAACACAGTAAAGTGTTTCTAGAGCATGTTTAGTATTCGTACCGATGAGAAACATTGCATCGATTATGCTAGTTTGGAAAGAAACGCAGGGAATCTGTCTTTTTATTTTCATTTTGAACTAATCAAAATCAAATCCTAACAACTAAAATAATATAGATTTTTCTGTAGGGAATTTCAATGCACTGAAATCATTTTATCAGTGCAATCACTGTATGTAATAGTATGCAATGAACAATCCAGTCAGATTTAACAAACCAGTTGATTTCTTGCAAATTAAAGAAAAGTATATGCATCTAAACTGTGTAGAGATCAAATTTTGAGTGATATTTAGCTGTGCCAAAGTTGCAACGGTGTTAAGGGTGGTTGCCAGGTTTGCTACGTCTGTAATAGCTTAGGAAAGTAATATCACACAGTATCCTCAACAAGTCCTAACAGTTTAATTCATAATTCAGTTTGTTCAAATTCCAATAGTAATAGCAAAAGTGATGTTTGTTTTGGTAAACACCACTAATTTAACATCTGTTTGCTCTAGATTTACGCTCGGGGAGCTGCCTGTCTCTTGTAGGCCCCTATGTAGGTGATATCTTGGCAGGGGCCGTGAGCGTAGTGTGAGAGAGGCAGATGCAGGAGTCAAGCGAACACTGATGACCGTGAGATACGACTGATTAACCTCATCCATTACTCACACTTCTGCCTCACTGTGCCGTCAGCGCCTGGGGATAAGACTGGGAAAAATACAACATGCAACTACAGTAGGCTACATGGCCACACTATTCCCAGGAATACCCTATTTCAGCAGAGCTTGAAGAGAAGGAAAAACACTGGCTTATGGTACTTCTTGTACAGTAACATTTTCACAAAGTTGGTTGTGAGAGCAAAGAGCTGAAGGAGATTCATCTCTGCTTCTATTTTGTCCTCTATAGTTATGACTAGAGATGTACTGGTACAGAAATTTGGGCTGAAACTATCATTTTTGGTAACAGTTTAGATTAGGGAACAATTCACTATTAACTAGCTGCTTATTAGCATGCATATTTCTAGCAAATTGGCTGTTTATTTAGAGATGTACTGGTACAGAAATTTGGGCTGAAACTATCATTTTTGGTAGTTTAGATTAGGGAACAATTCACTATTAACTAGCTGCTTATTAGCATGCATATTTCTAGCAAATTGGCTGTTTATAAGTACTTACAAAGCACACATTAATACCTTATTCTGCATGACCATATTTTAGATCCCTTAAACCTACCCAATACCTAAACACAACTACTACAACAACTAACTTATTATCAATAAGCAGCAAATGAAGAGTTTATTTAGGGACAACCCTTAATAGTGAATATATGTTCCCTAATCTAAAGTGTTACCTAATTTTTATGCCAATAGACACTGGTCGATATTTTATATGGCAATCTATATGGCTTTCTCTATTATAAAAAAAAAAAAATCCTCTCTTACTAGAACAGAGAATCATAAAGAATTGAACATTTTCCAACTCAGTGATTCAATAACGATTTATTTAGTTTTTGCTACATTTAATTTGTGACTGACTAATCTATGACTCCAGTGGCACTGTATTTGTTGCGAGTTTATGGTCTTAGTATTTTATTTATAGTATTTAACATGCTGTAGTATTTTTTTTTTATCTAAAATTGAATGCAGACTGCAGATTCACTACTCAGAATTTCTAACTTCTACTTCAAACTTTCTATCCATGCTCAAGAACTATTAAAAGAACTGAACATCATGTAAATAGTTTCTTCAATAAATGTTTTTATTATTTTTGAAAAAAATAAAAAATTAAACATAATATTAGATGAAAAATAAGCCATGTTTCCTTGGCAACTAACTGAAATATATGTTATGAAAGTAGAAAAAAAATTAAGCAGAAGTACAAAAGTAATCAAATATATATATATAAAAAATAATAATATATATATATATATATATATATATATATATATAAGCCAATTCAACATTTAATAAACACTACAGTATAATAGTAAATAAATAGTACTAAAATAACAACTGATATATAGTATATTAACATTAAGTCATTTATTTTCTATGCCAGGTCTCAAGAGCAAAGTGGAAAAACAAGGTCTAAACATCTGATTCTAGTGTCAGGCTAATAAGACTCATTCCAATTACAGTGTCATGACCTCTTCTCAGTCATGAGCTGAACATGACTAAACACTGCTCTTCACATACATGAGGCACATTATGAGGCTCTCCTGTGGAGTTTTCTCAGAAGAGTCTTGCCCTCAGAATCAGGCAGTGTGATGTCCCACACGTGTAGACGATAATGAAAAGAGTGAAAGCGAGCGGTGAAACACTTACCTTATAGCTCAGAGTCTCTGTAAACCTCGCGCTGTGGAGAGAGACAGAGGGGGGCAGACTTAATGAACACACACACTGAGGCGCGAATGAAAAATGACATGACACGTTAAAGAAAAAAAAAACACGTTTAAGGAGAGGACAGTCTATTCGGATCAAAGGAGACGCTGAAAACATTCTCTACGGACAAAAAAACACAAAAAAACAAATGCATGCAGTGGTTTGGTTGCAGAAATAAACCGTGTGTAAACACAGCAGGATGTCTCATGTAACACTTGCATGATAAAGAAGAGCTCCGAAACTCTTGGAGATTATGTGTGTGGTAGGTAATGTTTGGAACATTGACTGTCTGTCATCAGGTCGCCCTTGCTGGTCTACTGTCGAATGCCACAAATGACAAATCACTGTCATGGCAACACCGTGAACACAACCACGGAAAAATAATTTCCTGCACTCGCTGCTCTTGCCACCCAGATGCTCATGCCCTGCGGCAAAATTCCTGCCTGAGATTAAATGAAAGTTTACGCCAGATTTGGAGAATGATAGCTTGCGATTGGCGGAAAAACTGACGACTGCTCGAAAGCAATTCTCACTGTTAGGAAACTTTAAATCACTCTCTCTCTTTTGTAGATGTTCTTGCCAACATTAAATGTGAGAATGATGAGACTCAGCTGTGTGATTGTTGATGCAGGACATTCAATTCTGAACGTTGATGTGAAGAGAAAGACAGAAATAGACGCAATAACGAATGTTTATTATGGTTACCTATTATGGTGAGCTCTTTTTGATCGTCATCATTCATTCCCGTCAGTATTTTTTCCCAAGAGTATGCAGAGCTTAACATTTAATACCGTGGATTATTATAGATCTACACTATCGTTGTGTACTGTGGAATCAGGCGAACAAATGAAAAGAAAGATAGCAAAAAAGAAAAGTCAGAGAGACAGAAGAGACATAGTTTTCACCTCTTGGGAAAGTTGAACTTGAGTGTGTTTTGAATGAACCCATAGCAGCACGGACTAATCACAAATCCCGCCCGCGCCTGGAGGCAGCGATCCAACACCATGTCTGTCGCCACTCCGCACGCATGCAGGGCCACCTGGGAAAAAAATAAATAAAAAATAGACACTGCTTAAAGACATTGGTTCTTAACCAAAAATTGGTAACCAACCAACCAACCACAATTGAGCAAGAAAATAATGCGTCACTTTTGGATAAAAGGGTTCATGTCTTTTTTTTTCGGGAAGATTTTTCAAATGTTTTTGAAAGTTGTCTCTTATTCTCACCACGGCTTTTATTTGACCAAAAATATAGTATAACAACGATAATAGTGCAAAGTAATATTACAATTTAAAATAGAATTTTAAATTGTAATATTAAAAATACATTTTTTTAGAATATATATTATAAAATGTAATTTATTCCTGTGATACAAAGCTGAATTTTCAGCATCATTACTCAAGCTTTCAGTCTCACATTATCCTTCTCAAATCATTCTCATATGCTGATTTAGTGCTCAAAACAGCTGGAAAAAACTTTGTGAAAACTGTTGTGCTGCCTAATAATTTTGTGGAATGCGTGATAATTGTTTTTCATATGTTTTTGATGAACAGAAAGTTCAAAAGAACAACATTTATTTGAAATGGAAACTTTTTTTGTAATATTATAAATGTCGCTTTTGATCAATTTAATGCATCTCTGCATTCATGTCTTAATTTCTTCTTCAAAAAATAATCTTTCTGACCCAAACTTTTGAACTGTTATGAAATCAACTTGAATTGAATCAAATTAATTTACTGAAACATGCATTAAAAATGTAATATATACAGACAATGACTTGAATACATGACTTGTATGAAAACATTTTTTTTTTTTCATTTTCGTAATTAAATTAATTTTCAGATTTGTGTCAAAATATGTCAAGGTATAACCAAAGTGGGAAGGCTTACAGGTCTAATTAAAAGGATGAAACACTTAAGAGGAGATTTTTAACCAGTAGGGTTGCTGTACCTAAAGCATAATAAATAAAAGTAAAATAAAATTTGTTATATCATTATAAATGCGTGTATCAGACTATTTTCCAGTGTTCAGGGTGGTGCAAATCAATGCATGACAACCAGATTAAACTCTTCACACTGCTTTCTGCCTGTCCTTGACCACATTTCCACACATCTCAAAGCTCTTCCCACCTTTCTGTATCTAGCTGTGTTCTCATTGATCTGTTAGTGGTTTAGGCACAGAGAGCGAGAGAGAGAGCGCGGCAGTCATACCCCACCACTGTGACACCGCATGACAGCAGATGTCTCTCTGCCTATTAGCAGAAAAAGTGGATCGAACAGCTTGATGGAAGGTAAAGAAAAGTCTTAGATGTCGTCACAGAAGCTCAAGTGAAGATCAAGCGTTCGGCTTGGCTCACGGACCAGTGCCTATATCCATCACTGTTAAGGTGAGAGACTGGAACAAATAATGCAAACTGTTGTCTCAGTGAGCGTGTGCGCGCACAGCCGACCAAATCCACGGATTAACACCCTTCAAATCCCCCGTAAGAAGTTTTCCGGGAAACGTGGCCAAATCTCAGAGGATTCGCTTTACATGCCGCTTGGAGTTGCCATAGAGGAGGAAATATGTCCGTGAACTCCGTGTGGGAAAACACACAGCCCTAGCTGACTTTTTTCTAAGCCGAGATGGAATAAATGAGGAAAAATGCACAGCCGACCAAATCCACGGATTAACACCCTTCAAATCCCCCATAAGAAGTTTTCCGGGAAACGTGGCCAAATCTCAGAGGATTCGCTTTACATGCCGCTTGGAGTTGCCATAGAGGAGGAAATATGTCCGTGAACTCCGTGTGGGAAAACACACAGCCCTAGCTGACATTTTATAAGCCGAGACGGAATAAATGAGGAAAAAGAAATATTGGCAAAGTGTCCAGTGCGGATTGTAATTAAGTTCTTGAGACGCTAATTAGACAGAAATGATTCATAATGTCTTTTCAACAGGATCTGGAATAAAGCCATTCTCAAAAACCCCGGGCAGGTGTTTGAGTATTCAAGGGCCACCCTTATGTACTGATCAGAATCCATTAACGCAGGGTTTCGGCTCTTTGAAGTAGACCACCATCTCATAATGGGGCCATCCATTCACGTCAGAAGCCAACAACAGAGCACCGCATCACCACAACAAGCAAAATCGAGCGTGAAAACCTGGAGCTTTGAAGACGTTGGAAGGTGAATTTCTGAAGTTAATGCAACAAAACTACAGATTCTACAATGATGGACAAGAGACTTTAAAGAGTAAATCAATGCACAACTAGTGTACGACTTCAGGTACAAAGTACAGGAATAAGGCCTTTTTCAGACAAGGCTATTCACACCAAAGGCAAAATGAAAAAGTATTCTGGCAAATGCTTTAATGCAAGATATAGCACAACTGAGAAAAGATATTACTCACTTTAACACAAATACAAGATCTGATAAAATACATGACTTCTATGTAGCTATATAGTGATAGGATGATAAAGGAATAGGAGATATAATAACTAACACAATCACAGTGTACTGACAGTAATAATATAGAGCTTAAACTCTTCACACTGCTTTCTGCCTGTCCTTGACCACATTTCCACACATCTCAAAGCTCTTCCCACCTTTCTGTATCTAGCTGTGTTCTCATTGATCTGTTAGTGGTTTAGGCACAGAGAGCGAGAGAGAGAGCGCGGCAGTCATACCCCACCACTGTGACACCGCATGACAGCAGATGTCTCTCTGCCTATTAGCAGAAAAAGTGGATCGAACAGCTTGATGGAAGGTAAAGAAAAGTCTTAGATGTCGTCACAGAAGCTCAAGTGAAGATCAAGCGTTCGGCTTGGCTCACGGACCAGTGCCTATATCCATCACTGTTAAGGTGAGAGACTGGAACAAATAATGCAAACTGTTGTCTCAGTGAGCGTGTGCGCGCACAGCCGACCAAATCCACGGATTAACACCCTTCAAATCCCCCGTAAGAAGTTTTCCGGGAAACGTGGCCAAATCTCAGAGGATTCGCTTTACATGCCGCTTGGAGTTGCCATAGAGGAGGAAATATGTCCGTGAACTCCGTGTGGGAAAACACACAGCCCTAGCTGACATTTTATAAGCCGAGACGGAATAAATGAGGAAAAAGAAATATTGGCAAAGTGTCCAGTGCGGATTGTAATTAAGTTCTTGAGACGCTAATTAGACAGAAATGATTCATAATGTCTTTTCAACAGGATCTGGAATAAAGCCATTCTCAAAAACCCCGGGCAGGTGTTTGAGTATTCAAGGGCCACCCTTATGTACTGATCAGAATCCATTAACGCAGGGTTTCGGCTCTTTGAAGTAGACCACCATCTCATAATGGGGCCATCCATTCACGTCAGAAGCCAACAACAGAGCACCGCATCACCACAACAAGCAAAATCGAGCGTGAAAACCTGGAGCTTTGAAGACGTTGGCAGGTGAATTTCTGAAGTTAATGTAACAAGACTACAGATTCTACAATGATGGACAAGAGACTTTAAAGAGTAAATCAATGCACAACTAGTGTACGACTTCAGGTACAAAGTACAGGAATAAGGCCTTTTTCAGACAAGGCTATTCACACCAAAGGCAAAATTAAAAAGTATTCTGGCAAATGCTTTAATGCAAGATATAGCACAACTGAGAAAAGATATTACTCACTTTAACACAAAATACAAGATCTGATCAAATACATGACTTCTATGTAGCTATATAGTGATAGGATGATAAAGGAATAGGAGATATAATAACTAACACAATCACAGTGTACTGACAGTAATAATATAGAGCTTTGCAATAAAGTATAAATATATCTAAAACACATTATCATGTCTTTTTGATCTGCATGATTACTGTTGGCTTTTATGTTTCTTGTGCACAAAATGAACTGTTCTCCTATCAAAGCAAAAAACAAACCAAAACCATAAAAAAGGAAAACAGAAACCAAAGCATATAAAAAAAATTCCAAACCAAAAATCAATAAAGAAATAAAATGTAAAAAAAAAAATCCAAATTTTTTTAGTGAGAACAGGTCAATGGAAAATAACTTTAAAATAGGCTTTTATGTTTCTTGTGCACAAAATGAACTGTTCTCCTATCAAAGCAAAAAACAAACCAAAACCATAAAAAAGGAAAACAGAAACCAAAGCATATAAAAAAAAATTCCAAACCAAACCAAAAATCAATAAAGAAATAAAATGTAAAAAAAAAAAAAAAAAATTTTTTTTTAGTGAGAACAGGTCAATAGAAAAGAACTTTAAAATATTGTTTATTAATAATGGAAAGAGGTTGAAAAACACATCACAGTCATTCCAAGTCCTTCTTTGGAAATTTCGGATGCTCCGTCTCTAGAATGAATTTACAGTCATAATGAGACAAAGCTTGTGGGCTGTCTCCAAAGAGATCAGATGAATGTTGTTTAGCATGGGAAAGAAGCTCAAGTTTGTTTTTCCTTTGCAAGCAAATAAAGTGGAATTCGCATTAGTTTTGTGAGGTCTCTTGTACTGAAGGATCCTGCTAACAAAATAAATGATTAAAGCTTTGAAAATATAACGACATTGACAAAGAGTTTAACGTCAGCCTCAATGCTTGTTTTTCCTTGTATAATTTATTCGGCACTGGATGGCAAAATAATAAAGCATGCTGCAAAAGCATATTTCTTAATTAGGGTTTTTTTCTTCTTTCTTTTTTTGGAGCAGGACTTCATTTTTGCTGATGATATTTCTTTTTCTTCCCTTCAACGGGGGTTAAAAACTTTTCTGTCTTTATAATTAAGTAGTTTGCCTGAGGTGCGGAAGGCGCAGCTTCACGACTACAATGCAAGTTCATTATTCATAGCCACAGAACACAGCAGTGTGCTTGTTTCACCATCATTCAACAGGTACAACAAATCAAGTCTGAGCAAACAGCCCATAACTTCTCTTTTCACATCATTATCCCCGTTTAGTCATTTTTTCCCCTGGTGTAGCTACAAGCCTTATTATAGACTGTCTTAAAAAAAGGAATAGTAGCTATTTTCACGTATCTAACCCTCTGGGAAACAATATGTATCTGTTTACATACAGTTCTGGCTGTGCTGCTTTAGCAAGCAAAGCCTTTTAATCATTAATGCTAATGAAATGGGAGTTATGCAAGATAATAGTTTAGAAACTCAGGGTAAAATTCAAATTCAAAGCCTTAAAAGACCTCTGTCGTCTCTAAACAGCAAGGCAATCTGTCTTATATTACCAGCACAGTACACAATCACTTTCAAGATCTTTCATATTAACTGTTCCTCGATGGTGGAATGAATCTTTAAACTCAACCCATACACGTCAACAATCTTTTCTATCTGAATACTTTTCCATGTTTCCTGTCACTTGTATTTGCTGTATAAGATTTTTATAAAAATCATTAAAATTCATACATATTCACCAATGAATTATTTAAATTTAGACTGATTTGTAAACTAGTTCAATGACTAATTACACAATGTAACCAAAATTTCTTTCACAATTTTATTTTATTACGGTTTTGGTAATTCTGTGGGGCTAATTTTTATTTGTATTATTTATTTTCAATTTCAATATATTGGTAAATATTTAGGTATCTTTAATTATGAAACATTGGTTTAGAACAGATTAGTTTTTTTTTTTTTTTTTTTTACTAATTTAGCATTTTTTAAGATATACTACTTTTGCAAGGATGGTAACATTCTCAAAGTTTCTGTAACTTTCCGGAACATTTTGTAATATTCTAGTGCTTGACTAGTCATAAAAGACAAAATTCATCCATTCTACTCTTCTGAAGTTTTGGACGACTCACTTTGGTAACCGTTTATGTTAATGTTAAACTGATGTAAGCTCGGTATTATGCATGTACCATGCAATTGTTATGCATGAGTAATAACAGATTAGCTTGTATAATTTGTCAACGCATTTTTTTAGTTTGCATGAGCACTGCTAATGATACACAAAAAGTAATGTAATTTTCGTATTCAGCATGTCAAACATTCAAAATAAAAGCGAAACAAAACTTAAAAAAAAAAAATATATATATATATATATATATCAGTGTTATTTTCAAGCCTGTAAACCACAATTTTAAAATGTCCCTGATATTTTCAGATTTTTCAAGAATATAGAGATAAGCACTTTCTCTATCCACTGCTGTGTGATGTTATAAACCAGAAGATATTTAATGTTTAACAACTTAATGTGATCAAAAAAATGTCCTATCGCTTGCACAGGTGCTAAAATAGTCTAATTACACTTTTATCACTTATTGCTGATGTAAGTCAAGGAATATTTCACCTCCACATAGGAAAATGTGTGAGGGAAAGAAAAAAAAAACGATCAACCTAGGAAGGCAATTTTGACAAATTTGTTTTTGGTGACTGTTCGATATAAATCTTGCATGTTCTTTTTTTATGATTGTGCTAGTTTCCGTCCTCATTTGTAAGTTGCTTTGGATAAAAGCATCTGCTAAATGACTAAATGTAAATCTCTGTTTGAAACCTGTAATTGCAGTTATTTGTGGAATTATCTTCTTTACGTGGGTTGAGCATTGGCACGGCTCCTCAGCACGGATGAATCTAATGTTTTGAGGTCTATGTGTGGGCTTGTCAGTCAATGCACCAGTTCACTGTACTTCGCAATTACAGATACTACATCTTGGAAGTATTTCCAAAATAAGAATTTTCACCGGAAAATTTTATCTGAACAAGCAACATGGCTGCCAGTTTTGTTCTGACCAATTGAAAAGAAAAAAAAAAAACGTTTTACAATAAATCGTGCTACCAACGTTGATTAAATCAAACAATCACAGTAGCACAAATAGGACAAATGCTGGATGAATTAGAAACCATTTCCTACAAAAAAAACAAAAAAAAAACAATAATAACTGAGGAATAAAAATGCCACCTAAATCTGTTAGCATTATCATAGCGAGAACTTTTGAGTATTATAATTATGCACCGTAAACAACAACGTCTGTAAATATATTTAACATACTTGCTGAAATATCTGTCTAACACTTCACAGACAAATATCATGCATATGTATAATATAAGGCAGCACTTACCCCAATGTTGAAGTTTCCAGTGAAATAGTCAAGATTTGCCTGGACGAAGCCGATGTTTGTCAGTCCAAGCTGAGCGCTTCGGTCTCTGGCCCTGACCAGTGACTCCTCTTTATTTTCAATGAGAATAACCTGATCGATAACAAAAAAAAGGGATATTTCACCATGCCGCATATAATACCTCTTACAGTTTACTGGTTCATTGCCAAGCTGCTTGTTGATCCCCAAACTAATCTTCTTTGAAAAGCCATTTTATCAAAAGGAAAGAAAATCAGCAGAGAAAATGAAGTACATCTAAATGACTACCTAATAATCCACTGAACCATCAAAAGTGTATTAGCGCTCAAAGAGTATTCTAATGCAGAGTAAGTACCGACTTGATTTTCCTATTCGCTCTGGTTAAAGTACAATTTTCGCAAAAAGGTCTTGTGGGAAAAAAACATAACAGAGTGGAATCAGTTTATTTTTCCAGAGTCAACAAATGAGGTCACTTGGGAAAGAGTTTCTCTTCTTTGACTCCTTTAACTTGAACTTGCTACACTTGAACAAATCAGAAAGTCTTACCTGACATTTAGGAAGCGTGTATGCCAAAACAATCCCAACGTGCCCCTAAGAAAACAAAGAAAGAGAAAGCTGCAAAAGATCTTGGAGAAACAGAGCTCAAAGAGCTCATCAGATCAAAGTCGACTCACGAGAACACAGACACCCATCAGAATATTGACCTGTTGCTCACAGGCTGTAACATCAGGGCTTAAATGTATGCACAGAATAACAAGAGCACTCCCAAAGTTTACATGAGGTGACAAGGGAGGAGAACAGATGCTTACTGACACACATACAGACTCTCGTAAGAAAACAGAAAAAAGTCCAAGACGTTTTTAAAATGTCAGAAGGCAACTTACCCCCCCGCTGCAGAAATCCACCACTGTGTGCCCGGGGTGGGCCAGCTCCGTCACCATGGCAACCAGGTTGTTGAGCTGTTGTTGTTTGCGCACGGCGCGGGCGTCTGACATCTTACCTTTGGAGCAAAGCAAACGTGAAGACTGAGACGGCCGACAGCAACACACCGCAACAAGATTCTCATCCGAAGCCAAATTAAAAATGTGTCCACGTTATAAATAATACATGACACAGTAAATAAGTGATATTGTACATTCAAGCAGGTCATCATCAGAAAATAAACGGAGATCACAATCAGGCTGTCATCTCGAACGGGTTTATTATAAGAATGACTGATTTTGCAGAAATAAATAATTAAATAAATAAAGACGGCTATATAAATAACAGATGAATATAAAGAAACAGATTGATATAAATATAGATATAAATAAACAACCAATAGATATAAATAAAAATAACAGCTAAAATACATAGGTAAACAAACAAACTATTTTGTTTATTTAAAACAAATTAATTTTAAATTATATTATTGTAAGAGAAGAAAAAAATATGGCTTATGTAAATAACAGATATAATTAGATCATAACAAAAAATAAAACAAACAAACTATTGTTTTGTTTAAATAAGTTAAAATTGTATTCTAAGAGAAGAAAAAAAGGTAGAATGATTCTAGAGACTGGCAAAGCTATGTAGGAAATAACTGATAAAAGTAAGTAAATTAAATAAATTAAATTAAATAAAAACAAACAGACTATTGTTTTTGTATTGTTTTAAGTTTAAACTATTTTATTGTAAAAGAAGAAAAAAGGTGGAATGATTCTAGAGACTAGTAAAGCTATGCAGGGAATAACAGATAAAAATAAATACACAAAATATTGTTTTTATTATAAAAATAAGCATAAATTATCTTATTATAAGAGAAGGAAAAATGTGGAATGATACTAGAGACTAGCAAAGCCATGCAGGAAATAACAGAAATTGGTTGTATTATTATTTAAGCCATAAAAATGTGGGTATTAATAATTACATATTCACACTGTTATCAAGCACATCAAGTGTTAAGGCAGGGTATGTCACGTGTCATTAAAACTTCTAATAATTATTTTGCTTCTTACATTTGTTTTGTCCCTCACTTGGCTCTGCACAATTTACATCAGTCTCTGAACATCAGTATAAACAAGCCAATGAATACCTAAAAATGGCATTCGCTACATTTAGCATTCTTACAGGTCACAAACTGAAACGAGAACTGCCAAACACCACTCTCAGCTGTGATTAAACAGATTGCATTATTTCAATGGCTGTGTGAGAAATGTTAAAAGTGGGAAAGCTCTCAAAAATAAATTTTTACACCTTTTTTTCCCTAGTCACTCAAGTCATCTCAAACTTTAATTGGAGTTAAAGGCTGTTTTCACACAGCCACAGGGAATAAGTTTGCAGCAGATTTCTTATTTTGAAGCGAGTGCTCAAGCTGCGTTGAAGAAACACCATCAATGTAATATAAATCACAGACACGTCTGCTGTGCACTGCTGCGCTCATTTATGCACAACTCTCTGATGACAGCGGAAATACTACCTGGAGCCAAATAGGAAACAAACCACAAAACAGCCTAACAAAGCTTTGTACAGTTTTGTTTATCATGTGTTATCAACACCTGATAATTAATGTCTATGATTCTGACAGGCTACAAAAGAATCAATCAGGCTCAGGTGAGGAAGAAAAGACAAACATGCCGATTCTTTTGCAAAAGACGCCTGTGGAATTTGCATGTGTTGTCTTTCTCTAACAGGATTCGAATGGCGTGAGCGCTATCAGAGTGGAGCAGATACGTGGTATGCAGTGAAGATGTAACTCATTAACTGAGAGCACATTTGCAGGCTCTGAGAGACATAAATCCAGAGGAATGTCGGCGTGCTGTCAAAGAACAATCTCTCACACATCAAGAGAATCAAATCCTTCTGAAAACCTGCAATCCTTCCAATGAACTTTTGATATTTGTTACCAGAAGGCAATGGATTAGAATTCTAGTATAATTTATTGTGAAATGCTTATTGTAATTCATTAAAAGCACATCCAGATTAGCTGATTAGCTAAACGTCCAAAAGAAAATAATGAAAAGGTATTAACATGATTGTGGCAGACAAGTAAAGAATTGAATAAACAAAAAATTGCTTAAAAAGTCTACTTATTTCATATCATTAACCATAAACCCATCACTGGTCTACAGTCCAGAGCAAACCATTTTAAAAATTAGACACTTAGGATCCCAATAATCTAATTTTCCATAATTTGCTACAGCACAAGCAAATAAATAAAGCAAATAAATTAAATACATTTTTGAAACCTGTGAATCACATTCCCCATAATTAGCTGTCCTTTCACCACAGTCAAATCAAAAGTGGCAAAAATGCCAAAAAACTACAGTAAATAAGCACATAAATAAGCAAGCAAGTTTGAATCCTGTGAATCTCATTTCCCACTGTCAAATCAAAATTGGCAAATTGGACAAAACGTAAAAAAAAAAAAAAAAAAA
>NW_015505230.1:1140677-1142318 GCF_001515645.1 Sinocyclocheilus grahami
AATGCATTCTTGTTGGGAAAAAAAAAAATCTTACTGATCCCAAAATTTTGAACAGTAGTGAATCAATATGTGATTCAGAACAGCAAATTATTGCAGCGTGCAACGTTTCCACTGAACTAGCATTTTCAAAACCGACAGAATGGAGGATGAGAAAATGAAAAACAGCATCTCTCTCTTTTCAACATAACTCAGCTTACAAGAGGTTCCAATAGTCTTCTAGCCAGCGAACCAACGGGAGAATATTTTCCAGCAATCCAGACCTCAATTTCCTTCCTTTCTGCTGTAAAGTGTGAATGTGCGAGCGCAAGCAGGGGAGGGGGAACTTTTACCGAGGACACAAAAGCAGAAGAAAACAGGCCCCTCGAGTGGACGATCAGAATAGCGTGTTCGAGTGGCTACATCTGTGTTTGCGAGATTAAGAGAGGCCTGAGTGAAGGTATTTAAGCAAGAATGGAGGACATCCTCAAGGTTGTTTTTCTGCTAACTATTCACAGTCACAGCTTCAGTGAGCGATTGGGAGCTGGAACAATACACAGATAGTTAATAGATAAAAGGCCAAAATCAGTGACCTCAAATCACTTGGAAGGGAAAATGTGGACATGCCACCCACCACTGCTTTCCAAAGTTACCTTTCATGAACTGAAAAACAAGCACATTATTGGTGGGCCACACGTCCATCTCAAAGTACCGTGGTATTACAACTTTAAAACATCACTTGTGCTACCGCAGCACTTTTTTTGTAAGTGGAGTTTTTCATTTCTTTTTCATTCATTTCTTCATAATATATGCCGCTAACATTGTAACATACAAATGAGAACACAAACACTAATGAGGGAGTGTATTCTGGCATTGAAAACATAAAAGCATTGAAGGATTGAGAGGATTTGAACATAAGCCACATTTTGCTCACATTCTGGCTTCTCGGTCTATATAAATCCATTGAAAGCAAATGTGCCACTTTTTGTGCTTAAATATACAGATTTGTACTTTCACAAGGAACTGAGCCAAACCTCCAAGACTTAAACTCAATCAACATTGTTCTCATTTATGAAATAAATGTTTTGTTCTTGTTGTTCTGGATACTATGCAGTGGCACAAAACAGTGAAATCTGAGCTCAAGTTGGAATGCCGCAAGATGGAAAATAACAGAGCCATGCAGAGGTTAGCTTTTTTTGACATCTTATTTTCACAGCTAAGAATTTATTTATTTTTTTAAGTCCACTTCTACTTCCCAAATACTGACACATTTAGGTCAATCATGTACAAGGTTAATTCTCAAAGCAGGCAAGCAAGAGTTGAAGCCATTAGCATTATCCAGCGTGTATGAGGCATTCCAGACAGACATCATGATGTGGCTCTATGTTAAATTAACCACACAAACATCTGCATTAAAACACAAACCATGACACAGAAAACGAAAAAAGGCTTTTTAAAAGATATTATCAAGGTGACTATTTCTAAAACTACTAAAATAAACTAAACTATAAAATAAATAAAAATAAAATAAAAAACTGTGCAAAACAAAACTGTGGCAATACCATGTTTCAAAGATATACTGCTTAAATGTTTAGGATCATTAAGCTCAGCATTCATAATAATAATAATAATAAGAAGAAGAAATGTTTCTTGAGCAGCAAATCA
>NW_015505230.1:1143122-1144559 GCF_001515645.1 Sinocyclocheilus grahami
GGAACAGCAGCTACGCTAATTATGTCTCTATTTGTTTCTGTTTTTACCACAAGCTTCAGTCTGGATCCAGAACACCTGAGAAGAGATGACCTCAGAGGACCTCAGATGATGCCAACCCTGAAACAACATACAGAACTACCACATTTTGCTATAAGTTTGATTGCATCATATAATAATTGCTGTTAATGGGGTTCATCGTCTGTTTGATTACGTCTTTAATTGATTTTTCGGTACATTTCTGCCCTATGTACATTAACTGACAGTCACCACTCATAAGCTGCCACTAAATATTGTAGAAACTTAATTTGCTGTAAAGTTGCTTTGCAATGATTTGTATCGTGACAAGCGCTGTACAAATAAACTTGAATTTAATTGAACAGAATAGAATTTCTGAAGGATCATGTGACACTGAAGACTGGAGTAATGATGCTGAAAATTCAGGAATTAGTAATATTTTAAAATATATTCAAATAGAAATATTTAAATAATTGTAATAAAATTGCAATATTATTGTTTTTACTGTATTGTAATGTAGTGTTTTTCCAGATAAATGCCTATTTTTCAATTAAATGCCTTTGTGAGCATAAGAGTCTGTCAAATCATTTAAAAAAAAAAATCTTACTTTAATCTTACTTTTGAACAATAGTCCAAAACCCCATGGTATTGTGCCTGTTCTTTTTGTTAGTGAACTACAAAAAGATTGTGATGCTACTTTAAAGAATAGCATGGCACTACCACAGTTCATGTCCAAAACAAAGGCTTTGCCATGATGTTTGATTAAAAAGAGAGCAAAAGATGTATATTCCCAGATCACACACAATTCTACAAGTCAACCCAAACAACAAGAAAAGTTTAGATACAAAACTGAACATTAGTTATTAAATGCTTACGCAGTCTGTGGGTCATTTTCCAGAAATGCAGAGACATTTTCCACCGAACCATCTAACGGCATTTTAATGACCTCTTAGTGACTTCAAAAAGAGAACATGCACATGAAGTATGACAGGAAGGCTGTTTTCTGACAAACTAAAGGCCTGCGCTTCCACGATTACATTGTTCAGAGGGAACTGGAAGAGCTGTGGGGACGAGGCAGCACAGACAGCAGTCTTCCCCAGTCCTGAGCTCTCCTTTGGAGACAGACACATTTGCTGAGAGAGAAAAACAACAGCTGTATTGCGAACACTTCCATGCTAGTGCAGCCCATCTGGCTGAGCTCACGTTCCCAGAGAGCCCACGTGGATTGTGGGGGAAGTTGATGGCAGCCAACGGAAGCTCAAAGCCGCTTCCATGAAGTGACTCTGAGGTTAACCAATAGAGGGAAACTCATTAGTAAAGATGGCAGCTTGATTAGTGCAACCCCTTATTGACTTGCAAGCTTTTTGTGGAAGGGCAAGGATATAAAAAAAGGGTAATAAATGAATACAGAACCTTCATTCT
>NW_015505230.1:1145398-1228095 GCF_001515645.1 Sinocyclocheilus grahami
AGAGCCAAAATAAGTGCAAAACCTCAACATCAAATTGCTCTTGAGCAATTGGTGAAAAAGATTTTTCTTTCCAACACAATTTGCTCTTACAAGAACATGGTGTGAAAAGGGGGAACCAGCCTTTTGGCAGTTTTACAGTAAATACGCAATAAAGCAGCACAGGGATGTGGTACGGTCAAGAGATCAAGGTCTGGTTAGCATGATTTATCATGATTTTAGCAACCAACATATATACCATTCATAGTATTACAGTAGATGTTTTCAAGTGTCCAATTTGTTTTTGAAAGGTTCTGAAAAGGAATGAATGTCTTTCCTTGTCTGCAGATTTTCATGTCTCTGCTTAGGACAGCTGCTTGGAAAGGTCACACCGCATACTTCTACGGGTCCAATGCCAGCTTTCATCAGCTATTATGGACCTCCTTGGGTTTGATGGACATGCGCATCTCATTCTTTCAAAGACATTGAGAAGGAGAGGAGTGACGGCGAGGTAGAAAAAGGCGACCCATCTCCAGACAGACATGCTGTCAGAGAGAGCACAGAGATTCAAGCAGCCCTTCGGTTTATTAGTCAACCGAAAAAGCCAGGCAGAACAGCCATTAGGCAGTGCGAAAAGTGATCTGTGCAACACTTCATTCTCTCCGGAAGACTTTGCGCCTTCATTTCACTGCGCACAACTGAACTGTCAAGACAAGGACCGGATTCTAATTTGACAAAAACGCCTAGAAGAGCAGTAGATGTTTTCAAGTGTCCAATTTGTTTTTGAAAGGTTCTGAAAAGGAATGAATGTCTTTCCTTGTCTGCAGATTTTTATGTCTCTGCTTAGGACAGCTGCTTGGAAAGGTCACACCGCATACTTCTATGGGTCCAATGCCAGCTTTCATCAGCTATTATGGACCTCCTTGGGTTTGATGGACATGAGCATCTCATTCTTTCAAAGACATTGAGAAGGAGAAGAGTGACGGCGAGGTAGAAAAAGGCGACCCATCTCCAGACAGACATGCTGTCAGAGAGAGCAAAGAGATTCAAGCAGCCCTTCGGTTTATTAGTCAACCAAAAAAGCCAGGCAGAACAGCCATTAGGCAGTGCGAAAAGTGATCTGTGCAACACTTCATTCTCTCCGGAAGACTTTGCGCCTTCATTTCACTGCGCACAACTGAACTGTCAAGACAAGGACCGGATTCTAATTTGACAAAAATGCCTAGAAGAGCGACCCACCTGGGTTGCAAGATGCAGAAGCAGGAATGATCAAAAGCCTGCTGGGATTTATGCCCTCTTAGCCAGAATGATTCCAGTTCTGACAGGAACTATCCGATCGAGAAATGTTTTACTCTCACAGAAAGATGAGCACGGTGCAGAGGAGCCCGGCTTTAAGTCAGGATTTAAGAGAGGCCTGGGAAATGATCTCCATCTGAGAAAGAAATCAGAGAATCTTCATAGACGCTAGAGCTTAGGTACTCAACCTGCAGCTGCAAGCCACATGGGAATCTTTACTGAGAGTGCTGTCTCTCAAAATCTCACTTTCCCCGCCCCTCCAAAGTTTTCTACAGCAAGTTTTTAACTAAGGCCTTGCACAGTTGTAATGATGAAAGTTGCAGAAATTATTGCAGAACTTCCCCTACATCTGTCATATCAGCTGGAATAATACAGTTACATTTTACATTTATGTGGATGCTTTAATCCAAAGCAACTTTCAGTTAATTCATGGTGCAGGGAAAGATGTCACCCCTAAAGAACTGTGTGCACTTACTGCTAAATTGTAAATTTAGTAATACAGACAAATCAAACCACAGAATACCAGTATGAATTACATATAATTCTATGAATAATATATTGGCCTATATAGTATGAATCCAGATTGAATGGTTTCACTCAGTACTTTGAAATGTACATCAATAAATTCATGAATCCATATTATCCAATGACAAAGAAATTAGATTATTTAACCTCAAAACTGTTCAGACAGATGAATAAAAGCATCTACATCTCTGGTCGAGAGAACAAGGTGTACATTTTTCACCCCTAAAGAACTGTGTGCACTTACTGCTAAATTGTAAATTTAGTAAAACAGACAAATCAAACTACAGAATACCAGTATGAATTACATATAATTATATGAATAATATATTGGCCTATATAGTATGAATCCAGATTGAATGGTTTCACTCAGTACTTTGAAATGTACATCAATAAATTCATGAATCCATATTATCCAATGACAAAGAAATTAGATTATTTAACCTCAAAACTGTTCAGACAGATTAATAAAAGCATCTACATCTCTGGTCGAGAGAACAAGGTGTACATTTCGATTTTTTTTTTTTTTTTTTTGAAAAGCTGAACAACATTGCTCCCAAATTGCTAAGAACAAAAAACTCTATACACTCCTTAGACCAATAACCAAAAAAGAGGTCTCGATAAGACTCTTCACAGACCTTTGGAAGGAATAGGTGATAATTAGGTGCTTTTTTGCAGTTTAGCATGAGCATCTTTAGCCAAAAAAAAAGTGAGAAAAGAGAGTTTTGAATGTGACTACTGGTGTTCTTGTAAACGGACTCGACTGAATCCAAAAGAAAACGTTTTATTTAAAAAAAGTTTAGTCTTCAGCATAAATGGTATATTTACAAAAAAAACTTGAAAGCCAGTCATTTGAGAGCAGAAATCCAGTATGCCCAAGTGGACATTCGGGAAAAAATTGATTTGACAGCTAGACAGGAGTTACAGGTGGAGGTCAGCATCTGAAGGATGATGCCTAACTACAGACATTGTGTATGAAATGAGAATCTGAAAAGGAAGAAAAGAAGATACAGTGAAAATTGCAGAAGAGCGAGACATGAGAAGGGTGAAAAAAAGAAAATAAATGCAAATAACACTTGTAATTTATGGTTCTTTATGGCCTGATCCAATGTATTATTCAGGATAACAACAGAATAACACAGCATGAAAATAAACAAGGACAATCTAAAGGCTGAGAAGAGAGCAGAAGAGATGCTTGTTTCACACTGTAACCAGGCTGTAAATTATAACACAAGCATAAATTAAATTAACCATCAACCATTGGCACCCAAGCACTGCATAAGGATAGATATTTATAAATATAAAAAACCCAAATCCTTCTTTACATAATGAGAAAAATAACATTACCAGGTTAAGAAAGTGACGCATAAATATTAATTAGATGGCATTTTGAAAATAAAAAGAACTGCTGTATTGCACTCAAATTCATGACTCAGACATTTGATCAATTAGTAAAACTCATTTAAAGCTTTCTGGACTGTGGCCTATATCGAAACCGCTACCAAGCTGAGAAAGTGCTGATGAATCTCCAGTTGGAACCAACAAAACCGCAAGCCAGCTTTGACAGCAACATTTAATTGGTATTGATTAACTGAACCAATCTAACTGAAGAAATGGAGGCTCAATTAATCAAACTGAACGAAATATCAGCTCCAGGAAGGGTAAGTGCCATTTGTAGTTGGCACGTGTATGAGGGGAAAAGTGGGACCTACAGCTTCAATTATCTGGTGAATACAGATAATTTTCAGAATAAAGATTTGGCTCACTTTTAATCTAGGAGTGTGAATTTGAATTGAATTGGCCACAATCAACACAAAGTTGAATTGAAATGATAGGAGGAAGAACTTTCTGAAATGTAATTATTAATACAGGTAGTGCATTCTGGGAAATGAAGTGTTCTTATACCCTGATGCACAAAAGTTCATTTTTATTAAATATAATGAAATATATAAAGAAAATACAAATGTATATACCTGTGGGGTCATCTCAAATATATATAAAAAGACTTTTAAAAACCATTTTCAAAACTTTTAATAAAAGCTTTTTCAAGCAAACATTCAAAGTTTAAAAATGACAGTTATATTAATTTCAATTTATTTTAATTCTACATTCTTATATTCAAACTGGAATTCCACATTGTAATTCTAAATTCAAGAGCTGAAGTGTAATTTAAAAGGTAGTTTCAATTCAACTCTGAATGGTGCTTTGAGAAGTCGGAGCATCAACACTGACTAATTCAGGTATAAGTCAAGCTACAGTAACTATTCACAATGCTTCTAAATGTGTTAATATAGCCAAGCCACTAAAGTGAGCAATAATAGGCAAAGCAGCAGGTTAACTCTGCCTAAGACTTCACTGCCACAGATTATCTGATGCAAAAAAGGGCAAGAAAATATTGAAATCTAACTAACAAGTTTCCAAGTATCGGGGTGCATAGGTTATTTTGAGTCACCAAGAAACAAACTCATGTCTGCAAGGCTGCTACAGGGTTGCATGCCAGCCTCGTACTGTGCTGATCACTTTTATAAGTCAGCCAAGAAGGTCTCTTACAGTCTTAAAATCACTACTGACCGAACGTTTGCCAACTGTCAAAGTCTAGCTCCTTAAGATGAAGCAGCATGTGTCTTTAAGGGTTTAGAAGTCATTTCTAAGTCATTCAATCATGTGACTGAGCAATAACGCTTCTTTGAAGGTTCTGGAGGTTTTCATTTGACCTTCCCTCCACTATGGCCATAAACTGTCTAGAGATGAAGCATTTCAGACAAGTAGCTGCCAAAACATGCTGATGTGTCCGGAATGCACCTCCCATGTAAACGGCCCCTTCCCACATAAACACACTGGAGTGTCTTAATGCTCAACAGGGCCACTTGTCGACAGTGGAAATTAATTTACATTCAAGGCACCACAGCCAACCACGTTTCCCAGGTGGCCCCCGGGGCTTCTCTCTGCTCTGTAGTGGTGACAGCGACTAGTTCTCTCTCCTGCTCTCGACAAACTGCATAATAGACACCCTGGCGATGCAATCCTCCCACAGACTGCCCTCAATTTAAAACAATATTTATCAGCACTCAGAAGGTGGCTTGCAAAATGTGGGTGGTAGTTGCAGTAGTCTCACAAACGTCTAAATATTTAGCTAAAATGGCTCCCAAAGAAAACGGCCAATAAATAAAATTCATTCACTGCCTTTTTGGGAACAGAGCGTGTCAAATTTCCAAAGACTCTAGTGCTGAAGCCAATCTCTCAAATTAAACCAGACTTTGTAATCTTGTCCATACGACAGCTCACGTACCAACATCTTATCCCATGACGCAGACATTGAAACTAACACACCCTGAAACAACTAAATGCGGGTAAAAATATTACAAGAGAGGTAGAAATTGTCCAAGACGACACTCTCAATGTTCAATGTGAACATGGGGTTATCATCACCATACACATAGTGGGAAAATCATGTAAAGATAATGTTTAGTCCCACAATGTGGAGGGGCCCAACACGGTGCCTTGAGGCACTCCTACACCATCTTCTAGTCAGGAGCTCTACTGACTAGCACTTAAACATCAGGAGAACATGTTTTCCTTTGTGTGGGAAGCCAGGATCTGCTGACTGCACATATAAATGTCTGCTTGAGTAACCTGGTTTTAAAGTTACGATACAACAATTCAAGTGTCAGAGCTCTGGGCGGCACAGGCAGACTGCTGATACAACAGTTGCCGACTATGACAATCCCATAACAATGGAGCTTGTCTTTACTCCACAGGTTACCTGAGTGTTGAAAGGCGACAGGAGCGATTAGTGGAGTGCTGAGGTGATAGAGGATTCGTAACAAACAGCAGGACATATACAGGCCTCTCTGTTCTTACACCTTCTCTCTGTTACTGCTCATGAATTCAGCACTTGAAAAGACATTAGAGGGAGGCATGTGTGGACGCATGCTGACAGACAGAGAGCTACTATAGTAAAGGAAAAGATGGTACCAAATAAAAGCAACATACTTTTGCATGTGGGGGTTCACCTAAGTGCCTATGTTCAGTGTGTGTATCAGAATTGTTTTCTCTGAAGGGCCCTGCATTAAAACACTAGAAAATCAGCAGCAGAGGCAACATGACTCATGGACCATCTAAAATCTCCAGGGAATTTGTACTTGTGTTCTCACAGCACATTGCAGACAATCATTTATACTCATTTGGGAGTTCATCTCTGAAAAAATCTCTGAAATAGAGTTTGATGCAAATGTGAACAGAACAATGGAAGTTCACTACAGACTGCACTGAAGAGAAAAAAGAAAAATCTCCTAAAAGCCTCAAATAATAAGCAATCTTAGAATGCAAATGGAAGATAGACAGTTATTATCTTGAGAGAAAGTAAAAATCATGAAACTCTCCTTTGACTCTGGCCTATGCAGGAAAAAGCAGTAACTTTGGCCTTACAGTAAAATACATGGAATATATCTTATGGGCTAAAAGAAACTGCATATTAAACCATTCCAAACCTGTATTTCCATTCACTCATGGAAAACAAAAGGAGAAGAATGATCAAGCTGCTCTCTTCTATGCAATGCAATTTTGGAGGCTGTCAAACATCAAAAAAGAAAAAAAAAAATCATAATATCAGTAGTCCATATATGTCACTATATTCCAAGTCTACTGAAGGCATATGATAGCTTTGTGTAAGGAGCAGACCAAAACTTAAGAATAATATGGTTTGATAGTGGTGGTCACCATTAACTTTCTATACATGTTTTTGTCATTTTTATTAATATATATTTTAATTGTCTATACAGTTCTCCTATTAATTTTTATTTCAGTTTTAGTTATTTTAGTAAAAATAAAAGACAATGAGAAATCACGACTACTAAATACTGAGCAAAGGGTCTGAATATTTAGGACCATGTGATATTTCAGTTTTTCTTTTTTAATACATCTGCAAAAATGTCAACAATTCTGTGTTTTTCTGTCAATATGGGGTGCTGTGTGTACATTAATGAGGAAAAAAATTAACTTAAATGATTTTAGCAAATGGCTGCAATATAACAAAGAGTGAAAAATTTAAGGGGGTCTGAATACTTTCCGTACCCACTGTAGCTAAAATAAAATAAGTTTGTTTTTTTTAATGTTTTAAGTTAACATTTATTTGAAGTAACAGATTTAAAAAAAAAATTTTTTTTAATAATTTTAGTCTTCGTTTTTGTTTTAGTTAATGATAACACTGGAAAGGATGCTCTACGCTCCTTATATATTTGAGATAAGAGTTTCTTTTCAAAATCTTCCCTCAAAAAGCAGACAATTAGGTATCAAATTTCCTAAGCACAAACTCTGACATCCCTTGTATTTGTCTTTCTTACCAACCGGAATTATATGATTAAATTATCTTTTGACTCAAGTAAATTATGCTCTCAGGGGCGCGAGTCGATGAGGATTGTTTCCAGACTCTTTAAATGAACTGGATTTCTGTCTCTCCACGGAGCTCACTCGACTGTCTGTGCGAGGTGATTGGCATCTCACTCATTCCTGGTGAAAAACAGCTGCCTGCTGTTTGAGCTAGTTAAGACCCCTGAGCACAGGACAGGCATGAATACTCTCTGCTCGGAAACATATTTCTACAGGTATACAGTTGCTTACAAAAAGTCAAAGCAATGCCTAGAAATAGGAAACAAAATGGTCTTAATTACTTATTCTATGCCTATCAATCATAGACATTAAAGCTGTCACATCAATTGTTGAAATTATATCAGGCACTGTGTGAAGCAGCAACAGTTGAAAATGAAATCAAGGAAACACAGGAAGTACTGCAATACTGTTATTCCTTTGACAAGTATATTTTTTGTCATGCATAGTGGATTACAATTTTGAATGCTTCAAAAGAGAGTGTGAAAACAGTTCTCAGCATCCTTACAGGATTGGCTGATGGAAATTAGAAAAAACAAGGTTTTATTGACATGTTGAGTAGAGCAAGACAAGGAATTTCCCCTTTTCTTACTCATCTTTTCTTTGCCTCTCTACTTAATGTTGTCAATAAAACCCTGTTTGGTTTCAATGCATTGGCTGCATAACTACCAAAAAAGTTCTACTCAAATATTTCAATATTACATAAATAAAAAAGATGCTTTTCACAATTGGCATGTTAAAGGTGAAAGGTTGTCTTCCAGTTGTGTGGAAAATACACCCAAGGTTACCTTCAGTGGGGTTGACAGCTGCCGGCAGGCTCTCCCAATCAACTGTCCATGTAGGGCAAGGGTGAGCAGAGTAAACAGCGTCTATTCCATTCTCCTGCAGGACAAAAGAACATATAAACACAGGTTAAACCATAGAATACCGACAGAAGCCTCCAGGCAAGAGCTTTTTATTGAAGCTGACTACTTTTCACACTTCCTCAGAACACCTGAGACAAGGTGGTAATTAAATCAGGACCCAGTTACGGAGCAGTTCAACCCACTTTAGAAACTCCTTTAAAGGTTGAAGTCCTACAATTGATTTGACATTTTTCCTAGTTGGTACTTAATAATCAAAGAGATGGGAATGGGTAAAAAGTGTGCTATGTTGATTATTCCACATTGAGAATATGAGATACAAACCAAGTACTAATAGATACAATGCAACAGACACAGAAGTCAATATATGGTGTTGTGTTGGGGATTTTTTAGTTAGTCACCCGTTTAGAATTAAATTAACCTGAAATACCAAACAAACTCATGTGGAACGGGGTGAAGGAAATGTTTTTTGTTTAACAAAACATACAGGCAATAAGCAATTAAAGGAATAATTCAAGCATTCAAGTTTGTTTCTTCTTATTTTTAACACCTGGTGGTGTTTTGTCTTTGTGTGTATGACTGATCCTGTTTTATGCACACGGAACTCTGATTCATCTTGTGCCTTTCTACTGTAACACCTGGTAACATTACAGTGGTTGGGACATTTTAAATTAAAAAGCAGATTTTGGCAGTTAAACTCAGCATCTTAAAATTGTATCACTTAATGAAATATATGGTTTTAAGTTAAATACAGCAGAATTTTTTTTGTAGCCTTGGCCAGATCTGTGCCTTGCCACAATTCTGTCTCTGAGCTCTTCAGGCAGTTCCTTTGACCTCATGATTCTCATTTGCTCTGACATGCACTGTGAGCTGTAAGGTCTTATATAGACAGGTGTGTGGCTTTTCTAATCAAGTCCAATCAGTATAATCAACCACAGCTGGACTCAAATGAAGGTGTAGAACCATCTCAAGGATGATCGGAAGAAATGGACAGCACCTGAGTTAAATATTTGAGTGTCACAGCAAAGGGTCTGAATACTTAGGATCATGTGATATTTCAGTTTTTCTTTTTTAATACATCTGCAAAAATGTCAACAATTCTGTGTTTTTCTGTCAATATGGGGTGCTGTGTGTACATTAATGAGGAAAAAAATTAACTTAAATGATTTTAGCAAATGGCTGCAATATAACAAAGAGTGAAAAATTTAAGGGGGTCTGAATACTTTCCGTACCCACTGTAGCTAAAATAAAATAAGTTTGTTTTTTTAATGTTTTAAGTTAACATTTATTTGAAGTAACAGATTTAAAAAAAAAATTTTTTTTAATAATTTTAGTCTTCGTTTTTGTTTTAGTTAATGATAACACTGGAAAGGATGCTCTACGCTCCTTATATATTTGAGATAAGAGTTTCTTTTCAAAATCTTCCCTCAAAAAGCAGACAATTAGGTATCAAATTTCCTAAGCACAAACTCTGACATCCCTTGTATTTGTCTTTCTTACCAACCGGAATTATATGATTAAATTATCTTTTGACTCAAGTAAATTATGCTCTCAGGGGCGCGAGTCGATGAGGATTGTTTCCAGACTCTTTAAATGAACTGGATTTCTGTCTCTCCACGGAGCTCACTCGACTGTCTGTGCGAGGTGATTGGCATCTCACTCATTCCTGGTGAAAAACAGCTGCCTGCTGTTTGAGCTAGTTAAGACCCCTGAGCACAGGACAGGCATGAATACTCTCTGCTCGGAAACATATTTCTACAGGTATACAGTTGCTTACAAAAAGTCAAAGCAATGCCTAGAAATAGGAAACAAAATGGTCTTAATTACTTATTCTATGCCTATCAATCATAGACATTAAAGCTGTCACATCAATTGTTGAAATTATATCAGGCACTGTGTGAAGCAGCAACAGTTGAAAATGAAATCAAGGAAACACAGGAAGTACTGCAATACTGTTATTCCTTTGACAAGTATATTTTTTGTCATGCATAGTGGATTACAATTTTGAATGCTTCAAAAGAGAGTGTGAAAACAGTTCTCAGCATCCTTACAGGATTGGCTGATGGAAATTAGAAAAAACAAGGTTTTATTGACATGTTGAGTAGAGCAAGACAAGGAATTTCCCCTTTTCTTACTCATCTTTTCTTTGCCTCTCTACTTAATGTTGTCAATAAAACCCTGTTTTGTTTCAATGCATTGGCTGCATAACTACCAAAAAAGTTCTACTCAAATATTTCAATATTATATAAATAAAAAAGATGCTTTTCACAATTGGCATGTTAAAGGTGAAAGGTTGTCTTCCAGTTGTGTGGAAAATACACCCAAGGTTACCTTCAGTGGGGTTGACAGCTGCCGGCAGGCTCTCCCAATCAACTGTCCATGTAGGGCAAGGGTGAGCAGAGTAAACAGCGTCTATTCCATTCTCCTGCAGGACAAAAGAACATATAAACACAGGTTAAACCATAGAATACCGACAGAAGCCTCCAGGCAAGAGCTTTTTATTGAAGCTGACTACTTTTCACACTTCCTCAGAACACCTGAGACAAGGTGGTAATTAAACCAGGACCCAGTTACGGAGCAGTTCAACCCACTTTAGAAACTCCTTTAAAGGTTGAAGTCCTACAATTGATTTGACATTTTTCCTAGTTGGTACTTAATAATCAAAGAGATGGGAATGGGTAAAAAGTGTGCTATGTTGATTATTCCACATTGAGAATATGAGATACAAACCAAGTACTAATAGATACAATGCAACAGACACAGAAGTCAATATATGGTGTTGTGTTGGGGATTTTTTAGTTAGTCACCCGTTTAGAATTAAATTAACCTGAAATACCAAACAAACTCATGTGGAACGGGGTGAAGGAAATGTTTTTTGTTTAACAAAACATACAGGCAATAAGCAATTAAAGGAATAATTCAAGCATTCAAGTTTGTTTCTTCTTATTTTTAACACCTGGTGGTGTTTTGTCTTTGTGTGTATGACTGATCCTGTTTTATGCACACGGAACTCTGATTCATCTTGTGCCTTTCTACTGTAACACCTGGTAACATTACAGTGGTTGGGACATTTTAAATTAAAAAGCAGATTTTGGCAGTTAAACTCAGCATCTTAAAATTGTATCACTTAATGAAATATATGGTTTTAAGTTAAATATACAACCGACAATCCCGTTATACCCAAAACATTGTCACATTATTTTTTATGGTGAATTTTTAGCCAAATTTTTACTGTAAATTAAACAGGATATTTTTTATATTAAATGGTAATTATCACTTGTGGGCTGCTTTTCCTTCACTATCTATCTTGTTGGATGCTTTTCTTTCACTATCTATTATAAAACATTATTAATTCAATTGTGTACAAAACTAGCAAAAAGGTGTGTAAGGTCATAATTGTACATTCATTTATGCATACTTGTAAATAAAGTGAAAATTTTTTATGGTGAATTTTTAGCCAAATTTTTACTGTAAATTAAACAGGATATTTTTTATATTAAATGGTAATTATCACTTGTGGGCTGCTTTTCCTTCACTATCTATCTTGTTGGATGCTTTTCTTTCACTATCTATTATAAAACATTATTAATTCAATTGTGTACAAAACTAGCAAAAAGGTGTGTAAGGTCATAATTGTACATTCATTTATGCATACTTGTAAATAATTGAAAAAATTAGAGCCTGACCGATATATCGTTTTGCTGATATTATCGGCCGATATGAGCCTGTTGCCGATATATCTGTATCAGCGAATATGCCGTCGATATGAATTTTTTTTTACAGAACATATAACGCAGATAAAATGCTTGAAATGGTGTAATTACTTAGTTTGTCCAGCAGAGCGCGCTCCATTGTTTGCTACTGGCGACCTGGATGAAACGCTTTAAAGCTTAAGTCTATGGAAAACCATTAAAACTTTGAACGGCCATATCTCCATAACGGCGCTGCGAATCCACACCAAATTCAGGGGATCCCTTCAGTTCGAGGAAACCTCTCGAACACGATTTGAGTGTACGTCTAGAGGCCCGCTTTCGAATGAGACCACCCCCGCGTCGATAGCTCCCGGGGTTCGGGAGTTACGGGTGGTTAAATTAGTGGTCCGGCGCCGACCGATCAAGCGATCCCGGGGGGCTACCGACGCGCAGAGGGTGGCATTCGAGAGGGCTCCTCAGCTGAAGGGATCCCCTGAATTTGGTGGATATCCGCCGGCGCGTTCACGAAACAGTGACACCAGTCAACACTTTCACTTCAGTAAGGAGGTCTCTTGTTCAGGCAGCAGCCTCCATTACGTATCTTTGTCACGTCATTATAAGTGTTTGATCACCACATTTGAGTGATCATTGCAAAAAATGTGTTTATGTATATACTGTATTCTATATATAGTACCAGTCAAATGTTTTGACCCTCGAATTGGAAAGTGTCCAAACTTTTGACTGGTACTGTACTATAATATACACAAAGAATATCGGCCGAAATATCGATATCTGCCTTTTTTTACTCCCTAATATCGGTATCGGCCCCAAAAAAAACCTATATCGGTTGGGCTCTAGAATTTTTTTTTACAAAAACATGTTACCATAATACTAAAACCCAGTCTAATAATGGACAGCTTAGTATTCCTAATATCACTGCAAATCTGAATATTGCATTATCTTTTATATAGTTTATTTTAAAAATAATTTATTTTCCTTCTTGCAATGAAGGCACATTTTCAAATTTGCAATAAAAACTTTAGAATCCTACAAATCTTGGCTTCTGATTGGTCAACACAACATTACAGACATGCTAAAATGAACAATATAATATAATGCTGTGCGTCATGCCTAACGACACCCTTTAGCCGCACCTCAATTCACAAATCGTATTAATTCTCTCTTAAACCACCAAATGGAGCTTGTGAGATGCTCTTGGTCATTGATTTAGAATTTAGGTCTGGTTCTGGTTGTTAAACAGTAGCTAGTGAGGGTGCATCTCTGTTTGCTGCTCTGCCATTACAAATCCAGGCTGGCCATAAGGTTTGGCTCCACAGATGAAAATGTAATTTGCTCTAAAGCAATAAGCCACCAGCAACAGCTGCAGAGCAGACCTAAAGCAGAAAGCACGCAGCCTGGAAAATCCCAGCGGACTGCTATGCATTAAGAGAGCCTGCTGAGCTCCAACACATTCACACACACCAAATTGATATCCACTAGCGTGACGGGAAATATCTGATTTATAGTTGCAGAATGCCAGAGTTGGCAAAAACCAAACACACACACACAAAAAAATCTGGAAGAGAAGTTCTGCAGCAGGCCTGAAAACTTGACGGCAGCTGTGTGCTTTTATCACCTGCTGGGGACTCGAATATAGCATTGTGGTCCAGGGCAGACAGAAAAGAGACCCAGCATTGTTACTCTGTTTGCCTCTCCTGCGGGAATCATACAGCAGAAGTGTACGAGACCACTGCGGACTCTTTACTCATTATCGGCAGATTTTGGCACCGATGAAGTGTTGGAGTTTGTAGGCCGTTTAGATGCTGGGTAAATCAGCAGGTCTGCTATGGAAGTGGTGGGAAATTGAATAAGAAGGCAAAAGACCGCACAGGAGGTTATGGACTGAATCAGCGGTTCCTCCTGGGAAAAAGAGAGCCCTCATCAGGACAGAGTAATGATGTCACAAGCTGAGCTTTCCATGAAATACAGCCTTATGGGTGCATTATTATCTGGAAAGGTGAGAAACATGGGGGTCTGTGACTACAGAAAGTGATTCATCAATAAAAAAACAACAATAAGGTTTGCTTTTGTGCTGCATTACAAAGTTTTAAAATTGGTGGGAAAAGCACAAACTTGTACAGAGGTACAAGGGTTAACAGCACTCAAAAAGTATGTTGTACAGTGGACCCAAACCAATTTGAACACTATATCCACACAAAAAAAAAATGGAATTAGGTGAACTATAATTATATTAGGTGAAAATAATCATTTCTTTCAGAGTTTTGTTATAATGCATCACTGTTAATTAAATGAAAACGTGGTGCGCATGATTCTTGAAGGCAATGAAGATAAATGAAACTGGTACTACTGGTATTATTTTTTATAATAAAATTAATGGACCAAAATATGAAACTCCTTTAATTGTTCTTTTTAATCAGGGAAGACTTGAGTTTTGAGAGCCATTTGTGTTCAAGGCCACAATACCAACTCGTTTTCAATGAAAACTGTTCAATAAAAACAAATCCTAATATTTAATACCTAGTTGCACTACAGTTCAAAAGTGTGGGATTGGTAAGATTTTTTATGTTTTGAAAGAAGTCTCTTATGCTCACCAAAGCTGCATTTATTTGATCAAAAATACAGTAAAACAGTGAAATATTATTTCAATTTAAAAGAATGGTTTTCTATTTGAATATATTTTAAAATGTAATTTATTGCTGTGATGCAAAGCTGAATTTCCAGCATCATTACTCCAGTCTTCAGTGTCACGTGATCCTTCAGAAATCATTCTAATATGCTGATTTGCTGCTCAAGAAACATTTATCATCATCAAGGATGAGCAGCTGCAGAATTAAAAAAATTGTAACAATGTAAAATTATTTACTGTGACTTTTGAGCAATTTAATGCAACCTTGCTGAAAAGTATCAAGTTCTTTCAAAAATATAAACTTACTGACTCCAAACCTTTGAACAGTAGTGTATATATTGTACAGATACTGAACACTGTGCCTGTAAAAATCTAGAGGGAAATTAAATAACTATACAATTAAACACATTTTTTGGTGTTTGTAGTTGCCACTTACTTTATTTTTAAATTGTGAGCATAGCGATGATATTAATAATTGTGATTTACAGCCTGCAGAAGTGTGAAGAACAACAAAATTCATATTTATTTTATGCAATGTCTTATTTTTATGAAGAAAAATAAGCAAATTTGCACTGAACTCATGTTTCACATGTTCTTTCGATCTGCTGAAGCATGAAATTAGGTTACTGTGATCACATATCTTTTTACATAAAGCTCATGAATGCTTTCTTTTATTACGGATATTTCATGATAAACGTAAGCATTTCATTATATGTTAAAGTTTACCCTCCACATTTAATTTACCACAACTAATGAACGTCAGACTCACAGCTGAAAGAAATCGCAGTGCTTGTCGGAGTCAGACAGCCCCGTAATACCAGCTTCCTTAAAGTATCAAGCGGCAGGGAGTCCCATCAGTTAAGAGCGAGTCAGTACGGCTACTGTTCTGCCTCGCTGGAGTGCATAAATCCTTTATCATCATGGTTCAGGCCCGCTGTGGCACAGAGGGCTGCCGTAAAGGGACGAGAGCACAGCACTGAACATATTGAGAGCGGATCGCTGTTTAGGGATTATGTGAGTTCACCACTGACAGGTTTAGAGAAGCGCTTCTGTGCACAGCATGTGTGATCTCCTTCCATGTGAGGGAAAAGTTAGGGGAAGAGGAACGAGGAGAATCAAATAAGAGAGCGGGAGAAAGAGAAAGTGAGTGAAATTCAATTACTTGCAGTTTGGTGAGAGTTGGTCGCGGTCCCCCGATGAAGGGCTCTTGCTCGAGTTGTGGCCCTTCCTGCTCTGCTCCACTGGGTTGTGGATTCTCCGGCTGGGGAGGGCAAGGGTCGGCCGTGCTGAGACTGAGGAGGGCCATACCACAATCCTTTGCGGCCCTCAGTACGCTGGGGAGCTCCTGTACACGCTGGTACCATCTCAGCAGCAAGGGGAGATGGGAAAGGGTGGAGGGGGTGTGCTTTTGGAGCGAGATCTGGAATGGAAAGACATAATAAAATATGTAAAAAAATAATCAATGTATGGCTATGAAATTCACATATGAAATTATACTTTGCTTTAAGAAAATGATGACATTTGTGACCCTGGAATCATCAAGGATGAGCAGCTGCAGAATTAAAAAAATTGTAACAATGTAAAATTATTTACTGTGACTTTTGAGCAATTTAATGCAACCTTGCTGAAAAGTATCAAGTTCTTTCAAAAATATAAACTTACTGACTCCAAACCTTTGAACAGTAGTGTATATATTGTACAGATACTGAACACTGTGCCTGTAAAAATCTAGAGGGAAATTAAATAACTATACAATTAAACACATTTTTTGGTGTTTGTAGTTGCCACTTACTTTATTTTTAAATTGTGAGCATAGCGATGATATTAATAATTGTGATTTACAGCCTGCAGAAGTGTGAAGAACAACAAAATTCATATTTATTTTATGCAATGTCTTATTTTTATGAAGAAAAATAAGCAAATTTGCACTGAACTCATGTTTCACATGTTCTTTCGATCTGCTGAAGCATGAAATTAGGTTACTGTGATCACATATCTTTTTACATAAAGCTCATGAATGCTTTCTTTTATTACGGATATTTCATGATAAACGTAAGCATTTCATTATATGTTAAAGTTTACCCTCCACATTTAATTTACCACAACTAATGAACGTCAGACTCACAGCTGAAAGAAATCGCAGTGCTTGTCGGAGTCAGACAGCCCCGTAATACCAGCTTCCTTAAAGTATCAAGCGGCAGGGAGTCCCATCAGTTAAGAGCGAGTCAGTACGGCTACTGTTCTGCCTCGCTGGAGTGCATAAATCCTTTATCATCATGGTTCAGGCCCGCTGTGGCACAGAGGGCTGCCGTAAAGGGACGAGAGCACAGCACTGAACATATTGAGAGCGGATCGCTGTTTAGGGATTATGTGAGTTCACCACTGACAGGTTTAGAGAAGCGCTTCTGTGCACAGCATGTGTGATCTCCTTCCATGTGAGGGAAAAGTTAGGGGAAGAGGAACGAGGAGAATCAAATAAGAGAGCGGGAGAAAGAGAAAGTGAGTGAAATTCAATTACTTGCAGTTTGGTGAGAGTTGGTCGCGGTCCCCCGATGAAGGGCTCTTGCTCGAGTTGTGGCCCTTCCTGCTCTGCTCCACTGGGTTGTGGATTCTCCGGCTGGGGAGGGCAAGGGTCGGCCGTGCTGAGACTGAGGAGGGCCATACCACAATCCTTTGCGGCCCTCAGTACGCTGGGGAGCTCCTGTACACGCTGGTACCATCTCAGCAGCAAGGGGAGATGGGAAAGGGTGGAGGGGGTGTGCTTTTGGAGCGAGATCTGGAATGGAAAGACATAATAAAATATGTAAAAAAATAATCAATGTATGGCTATGAAATTCACATATGAAATTATACTTTGCTTTAAGAAAATGATGACATTTGTGACCCTGGAGCACAAAACCAATCTTAAGTCGCTGGGGTATATTTGTAGCAATAGCCAAAAATACATTGTATGGGTCAAGATTACTGATTTTTCTTTTATGCCAAAAATCATTAGGATATTAAGTAAAGATCATGTTCCATGAAGATATTTTGTAAATTTCCTACTGTAAATATATCAAAACTTAATTTTTGATTAGTAATATGCATTGCTAAGAACTTCATTTGGACAACTTTAAAGGCGATTTTCTCAATATTTAGATTTTTTTGCACCCTCAGATTCCAGATTTTCAAATAGTTGCATCTCGGCCAAATATTGTCCTATCCTAATAAACCACACATCAATAGAAAGCTCATTTATTCAGCTTTCAGATGATGTATACATCTCAATTTCGAAAAAAATGACCCTTATGACTGGTTTTGTGGTCCAGGGTCACATTTAGGACTGTTATAAAGATCAAATGTTTTGTATTGTAATATTTTTTTAATGACAATTAAGTACATTCATTGCAATACAATGGGGAGAAAAAGATATTTAAATTGCAAAATATTTATGCATCATGGAATTATTTGCATGACTTTAATGTAAGCTATTATATACTATATATATATATATATATATCCCAAATATGGTCATTTTATATATATTTTTTTTTTGTTGTTGTTAAACAGCTCACATTAAAATCATACAAATTTACAGCTAGACACAACGCTAAATAAATTATAAATTTGCACATGTATATTAATTAATTCTTAATTATTATTATCATTATTATGCACTTTTTGTGAGATTCATTCAAAACTGAAATCAAGAGCTAAAAAACATTGACAAGTTTAAGAGTAGGTCATATTTCCGAAATCATTATGACAAATGGGCGAGACAGCAGAGGCTCTGTGTGTATGTTGTGCTCCTGTGGAGTTTTCTAAAAAAAAAAGTGTGAATGCTTATTAAAAAATGCGCACTGACAGCAAAATGCTCTGACTTAAGTAACCCATCAAAGTGTTGTGCCCACTGAACCGAGATCAGCTCCAGAGCTGTGATGCTCTATCATCGCTCCGCAGAGGAAAGACGAGGAGAAAGGGATGAGGAGGACAGAAGGAGGGAGACATGCTAGACGGAGTGTGAAACTAGGAGGCACCGATGCGCCGCTGACCACAGAGAGCCAAGAGTGAAAGAACGACAAGAGCAATGAACAATGCAGAGGAGAAAGAACCAGAGAGATAGAGAAATGGATGACGGAGGCACGTCAACTTCACCTCAAAGACACACCACAGGGTGTCTGAAGGGACAAATTCACTATGATATTCTGCTCCCTAGACATCAATTCAAAGTATGCCTGTGTTGTGTAGGTCTATGTCTAGAACATATCAAGGTATCATTCTTGTCCATAACCCTGGGTATGAGCAATAATAGCAGGGTTGTATGACAAATACAAATTTCAATAATTAAAAATAGTAATAAAATGTAAAATAAGCATTATAAAAATATTAAATAGCTGTATGCTCAATCAACCATGTGTGTGGCATTAAAGGGATAGTTCACCCAAAATGAAAATTTCCCCATGATTTACTCACCCTCAAGACATTCTAGGTGTATATAACTTCTTTCAGACGAATACAATTGGAGTTATATAAAAAAAATCCTGGCTCTTCCAAGCTTTATAATGGGCAGCGAATGGGGGTAGAGATTTTGAAGCCCCGAAAAAAACTGCGTCCATCCATCATAAAAGTACTCCACCCGGCTCCAGGGAGTTAATAAAGGCCTTCTGAAGTGAATCAAAGCGTTTGTGTGAGAAAAATATCCATATTTAAAACTTTATAAACCATAATCTCGAGCTTCGTACGCACGTTCACGAGAGAGTGGCGTTCCAGCGGATGACGTAGGATGTAAGCGTATAGCGTAAGCTCCAATGAGAATATGCTAGTCTCGCGAGAACCAAGTTTTGTTTACAGCAAAGGAAAACCAGTCTCCTCACGGCTTATATCGAAATCCTCAGACATTTTTCTTTACAAATCCTCATTTTGTACTTCTAATTCATGACCGCCATTTTGTTTTGTGCTCTCCTCTGCGCTTCCGTGTTTGTCTCTTCTCACCGGAGCTTATGCTACGCCTACATCCTACGTCATCCGCTGGACACCACTCTCTCGTGAACACGCGTATGAGTTAGCGGAAGCTTGAGATTACGGTTTATAAAGTTTTAAATATGGATATTTTTCTCACACAAATGCATCGATTCGCTTCAGAAGGCCTTTATAAACCCTCTGGAGCCGTGAGGAGTACTTTTATGATGGATGGACACAGTTTTTTGGGCTTCAAAATCTCCCCCCATTCACTGCCATTATAAAGCTTGGAAGAGCCAGGACATTTTTTAATATAAGGTTGATTGTATTTGTCTGAAAGAAGAAAGTCATATACACCTAGGATGGCTTGAGGGTGAGTAAATCATGGGGTGATTTTCATTTATGGGTGAACTATCCCTTTAAGTCTTTTCAGGTCATCTCTCTTTTTCTTCACAAAACCAAACTGGAATTTACATTTAGACACTTACAATGGAAGCCAATGGGGCCATTTTTTGATCAATTTAAAAGCAGAAATGGTAAGCTTAGAACTTTATAAAGGCACATGAATTATTCTTTTAAAACAGTCTTAGGGTTTAAGGCATTACAGTGTCAAACTGGATATAACTTTTTAGTTAGCAAGTAGTCTCAGCTTCACAGACCGTTGGCTAAACGTCTGATGCATATGGCACACAAAAGTGGAAAAACTTCAGGAGTTTCGAAGTCGTCATCGGATTGGTTGAATTATACAGGATTTCCGGGAGACGTGCGCTGTCAAGAGCATGCCAAACCAACAGGTGGCGATATAATCGCAACCGTAAAGCCATGTTGGCCAATCAGAAGCCTGAAAAAATCTCCAGTAGGCAGAGATAACAGCGCAGGCGCCGACGTCACAAGCCAAAAACTCCGTTTTTTGCTGTCTACACGATAACACTGCAACCGAAGTTTTCGAAAATTTTCACCCTGGCAGGCGTTTTCAAAAATGTTTGGAACGTTAAAGAACGCGAGTTCGGCGCCTGCGCTGTTATCTCTGCCTACTGGAGACTTTTTCAGGCTTCTGATTGGCCAACATGGCTTTACGGTTGAGATTATATCGCCACCTGTTGGTTTGGCATGCTCTTGACAGCGCTTCATAGCATGCGTTTGCGTTTTCATGTGGACGGAGATTTTTTAAAAACGGAAGAAGGAAAAACTCAGTTTATAAAAATACCCGTGTGGACATGGCGAGTCAAGCTGAAAGAGTTCAGGGACATCAGTGCAATAGAAACTACTGGCCTTATTTAATGCAGGACTGAGAGAATCACCTTGAAGTAGAAGTCACAGAAGCACGAGAGACGTCTGTGTTTGATATAACTTGAAAGCACCTGTGAGCCTCAAAGGTCTATTCCACTGCTAAAACGAATAAATGAATGGCTCTCTTTGTGAGGAATTGTGATTTATAAGTAATGAGATTAAAAAAACTGCTTTCGATTTGTTTGTTTTACCAGGTATTGATGGATGCAGGGCAGCAGGACGACATCGGTGAGGGTGAAATACAGCCCTTCTGCAAACACATGCTCCAGCTCTGGCAGATCTGTGGTCTTGACTTTCCTGATGTCAGAGCGCTCCCTGGTGGCGGGAGCAGAAACAGCATCTGCAGAGAGCTTCGCCAGAGCAGCAGAGAGCTCAACACCTGGATGTGATGGACTCTCCATCTCTGTATTAGGGCCTTTTAGGCGAGAATCGCTCTTCTTCTGCTGTTGTAGCTTCTGTCGGCGTATCTTGTCATCATTGTGGACTTTGACGGGTTCCCCTAACCTCTTCTCTAAGTTCAGGACCGCAGCAGGAAGTCGATACATCTGGTCTTCAGGGTTTCGTAAGTGTTCCTCCACTGCAGAGGGAATGTCCAGCTCACACAATCTAGTCCACTGACTCACCTGAGGAGCAAACGACAGTTAGATATCATTTAATAACAGATACATGTGATGTACGACCCATGAAATAACTGGACGGATAATGTGACATGTCTTTGTAAATTTCCAGAGTTTCATATAATCATATTAATAATATATAATATATATATATTCATATATGAATAATAGATTCACATTAAGCAAACTAGAAATGCACTGATATTAAAATTGCAGCCAGTACTGAAAAGCCGCTAATTATTGACATGTTATGGTCAATAACTGATTAATGTTTGATATTACAAACTGATGCTATTTTCTTAAATTAAAATAAAGCACATAAAAAGGGTTATTTATTTATTTATGTTTTAACGCCATATCAGCAACGATGGCTATATTGAATTGCAATTGTAGGATGTTTAGTTTTCAAAGACTCAAGTGCTTGTAGGCAGGACATTGAATCTGTGCACATTTTTAAAATAAATTTGGTTGTTCCTTTTCTATTTGTTCTAGAGTTAAAAGTAATGCATAAGCTTCAGCTGTGAAAATGTAGTTTTGTCCAGGGATACTCTTGCCAAAACATTATGATCCAATCACTACTGCAGCAGATCCATGTCCATCTGTCTTTGATCCATCTGTGTACACTGGTACATGAGATGCTAAGCTGCATCTTATACTCAACAATTCCTCCTGATAAACCTTTTTTTTTGTACTGAGCCAGGTGCATCATAATAGTTGTTTTTTTAATACTCCAAGGCGATATAGGGCACAGATGTGTCAATGTTATGATATCCATCTTAGGCTGATGATACACAGGGCAACTTTTTGAGCAATGTTGCCAGGGAAATTTGACCTATGTTGCCATCAACGGGCAACCTGATGAGACACAGGGCCCACGACTGATCTAAAGTATCCAGATAGAAATTTGTTACCCATTCTCAGTGGGAATGTACCCAAGCAACATTGCTCAAAAAGTTGCCCCATGTATCATCAGCCTTAATGTCCAAGTTCTCCAAATGGGATTTTATATGGATTCCAAAAGGACTAATGTACCTAGGTCTGGCTTCATATAGGTGTACATTTTGAATGTGGAAGACTGAAGGATATGCTGGATTACTTTTGTTAGCTTAACTTGAGAGCCTGTTTCAATTTGTTATATAGTGAGGGTTCTCTTGCTTCTGTATACAAACTCAGAGCAAGTCTCAATCCTGCATGATGTACTGTGTCCAGCATTTTAATGTATGACTTCCTCGCAGATCCATAAACTATACTCCCATAGTCCATTTTTGATCCAACAAGGGTCCTATAACGTCTCAGAAGTACTTCACAATCTGCACCCTATTTAATCTTTGCTAGCACTTTTATAAACATCTATTTCGCAGCATTTTAATATGAGGAATAAAGGACAGTTTCTTTTCAAAATTAAGTCCTAAGAATTTTGTTGAGAACTTTCATAGGTTCCCTTTCCAAAAAAAAGCTCTGGATCTAGGTCCATAGATCATAAAAGACAAAAATGCATACATATAGTTTTTGAGTCATCGTTTTTTTGACTGAAATTTAAAACCGTTTTGAACTGACCAATCATCCATTTTAATAGTATATTAATATTTTTACCTTTATAACAAATACACACATCATTTACATATAAACTATGGAATATATTAGACCCCATAATACTTACAATACTATTTAATACTAAAAAGAGTTACTGAAAATATACTTCCTTGGGGCACTCCAGATTCTTGTATATGGTTCAAAGAAGATGTCCGCATCAAAATAAATTTACTAAAGTGATTTTATGTCCATAGAAAGCACATTAAACGTAAGTAAAATGTCTACTTTTAAGGTTTCAAATAAGTTTTAGAGAATAAAATGTCAAAATTTGGTTTAAATAATGTTATATTGTCATTCAGTGCAACACAATATTTAAGTAAAAATTCAAACAACATGATTATTCTGATTTGTACATATTCAAATATATAAAAGAATAAGGGAGCATATTAAATTTGATTGTGTTTTAAATGAGTAAAACATTCTTACTGACCAATGGGCAAAACCTAATGTTACACTAAAAATAGTCCGACTGTAAACCGACATCACGTTTGAGTTCCACTTGACTTATGACGTTTATATTAACGAATAACATTTAAAAACTTTAGTTTTTTTTTCTTTCATATATATACTGAGGCATTTATCATGTAACATTCACCGTGTGGCATTATGCCAGTAATGATTTTTTTTTACAGGGGGAAACTGCAAACTGTCTCAGAGACTTCTGTTCATTTTGCAGTGACTTTACAAAGTTAAAACTATGCTGCACAAAAATTATTTTAAATTTTTGACACATGATTTATCTTCTACCGAGCAGTGCGTGAATTATACTGTGAACCGTATTTAATTATTATTATTATTATCATTATTATTACTGTTATTATTAACAAATTATTTTATAGCTATTTTTGTAGTAGCAATTTAAGGTGTCAAAGAAAAGGCACTACAGAACACTTATTCTTTTCACCATGTTATTTATTTATTTTTACTGGCTTCCATGGTATCTGGTACCCAAGGTACCATTGCTATGGTTACCTCCTCACGCCAAATAAATAAATAAATGTAACTTTTGTGGTCAATGAAACGTTTGAATGCACACCTGAAAAAGGTAATGTTTCCTCTTTAATACGTTATTTGAGTTATAAATCTGTCTATGACTTCTAATTTAAAGCTGACTGCATTAGAAATTCATTTTGCAGTGACTTTACAAAGTTAAAACTATGCTGCACAAAATTATTTTAAATTTTTGACACATGATTTATCTTCTACCGAGCAGTGCGTGAATTATACTGTGAACCGTATTTAATTATTATTATTATTATCATTATTATTACTATTATTATTAACAAATTATTTTATAGCTATTTTTGTAGTAGCAATTTAAGGTGTCAAAGAAAAGGCACTACAGAACACTTATTCTTTTCACCATGTTATTTATTTATTTTTACTGGCTTCCATTGTATCTGGTACCCAAGATACCATTGCTATGGTTACCTCCTCACGCCAAATAAATAAATAAATGTAACTTTTGTGGTCAATGAAACGTTTGAATGCACACCTGAAAAAGGTAATGTTTCCTCTTTAATACGTTATTTGACTTATAAATATGTCTATGACTTCTAATTTAAAGCTGACTGCATTAGAAATTAAAGGGATCATATGATGCCATTTCAAGTTTTCCTTTCTATTTGGAGTGTTAGAAGCTGATTGTGCACAGATAAGATCCCTGAAGTTGCAAAGACTAAAGTCTCAAAACCAAAGAGATATACTTTATCAAAGTTAAGACTCCAAATAGGCATAGAGGACCTACAATAATGTACAGTATTTGAAAAATAATGGGATTTCTCTAGAGAATAATCCTGTTTGTAGATCATTCTAATTTTATTCTGAGATTATCTTTCTAGTTGCATCTATAGTCCAATTCAATGAACATATCTAAACTTGGAAAGCTGCTTTACAGTACAAAGGTACACTCTTTCTAACATGTAATTGCTCAACTTCAGATCATTACATTGCTCATATACAGCTATCAGTTTACTTCGGAGAGGCATGGTGGTTTAGGCCCAGCCAAGGAGGCTTCCCATAAAACCTTCAAAGGGTGTGCATATAGTTCATAGTTTACAGCTGAAGATAATAGTATGGTTACACACACACACACACACACACATGTTGGTTTCACTATATCAGTGAGGATATCTCATAGTGGAGATGATGTCTGCTAAACTCTAACCTTAAACCACAAACCTGTTGATATCAGACTTAAAGTTTTTTTAAATAGAGAGAATTGCTTAAAATGTCCTTCAAATTTCACTTTTTTGGCAAATTTCACTATATTTTTGAGGACATTTTCAAAATTTCAAAATATATAACAGGTATAGACAAACCTGTACACACAGAAACAGATCTCCATCAAAACTGACAATTAGGTCTAGTTTGTTACGACATTAATTCAAGTCAACATCACGTTTGTATTCGAGTCAAAATATCACTGAATGCATCAACTAAAGACATTGTTAAAGGTCAGAACAAGTAGAAATAACTCCTTGAGGTAGCAACTGCAACTTTATACAATGAAACAAGGTAAAACATGTAAACAGTAATATCTAAAGTTTGGTTGAGGATCCACATTCACAAAATATTCTAGGTGTAGGTATCCAAATGTGTATTCTCATTGTTCATTTATCACGTGCTTTTATGCAAACGACACACCCAAGTGTGGAATACTACAAATTGAGTGAACAATGCAAGTTCAAAAACACAAGTGCACGAGTGTGCCTGCAAGGGATATTATAATCAACTCAGAGCACGAGGAGAAAAGCCTTTCTCTCTCATCTCTCTTTAAGTGTGAGGCGGGGTCTCTTAGGTTTTTTCTGTCCTTCCCTTTGATGCTGAATTTAACCTCTGCACGAGCTGGGAGGGGGGATGCTCAACAGGCCTCGCAACCATATCATTACCAATTTGTTTGCGACCGGGCACCACTGCTCCCTGGGAGAAAAATACAGGCTTGGTCTGGAGGCAGGAGGCAGGGCTGGAAATAGCACGGAGCGGAGCCAGCCAAGCCATCCATTTACTGTCTCTAGGAGCATGTGGAAGAGATTTTCCCCTGCCAGGTCTCCACCACAAGCATCACCATTAGAGTGCAGGGTGGAGACTGGGAAAACATGCCCCTCTGAACGTGGTTGTACGAAGAGAAGTTTCAGAGACGAGTGTGGGACCAATAGAGCTCGGTTCTGCATGTAGAGCTGCGGGACACAACAGGCAAGTGCTTTTGAATTGGAGAAATCTCTCGTTAAAGCTTTTTGTGAGAACGATTTGCTTGGGAAAAAAACTCTTTTAGTCGGTTTTGATCTGTAATTTAGTTGCATCCACATAACAGTACAAAAGTTATGAGAGATAATGCTATTTTTTGTCTTGTTGCAGTACAGTGAACCAATGTTGTGTACAATCCAATCCATTCGAAGCAGATTTGTAATAAGAACTCATTTCCAATGTAATTATATTTCAGCCTAAATTGATTTGGAGGAAATCAATGCTTTCGTGTTGAGTGATTTGTACAATCCATCATTCGTTCTGCGTCCATCCCGAAGCTCTGTTTACTGTTTGTAAATATTGTATGCCGCCGTAATGAGGGTTATTGAGATGCACTTTGAGTGTGATGGAGCAGAGATGTTCTCAGACCTGAAAGCTTTCAGATAAATAGAAAAGGCCGTTCCTGAAATGCTCTTGTTTCTGGGTTGAGAAGTCACTGCTGGACTCAGACCTGAACATGGATGCTTTTTTTCTGTGTGGCTTTTCTCTAGATGGCATTTTGTAGTTGTGTCAGATGTTTCAGCTTTTAAATGATATGCTTTGCTTTATTTGAATGCACTGAGCACATAAAAGAGGATTAGAGGACGTTTCATATATAGATGAAAGATTTCTAGCCAGAAGACTTAAATATATTAAGTGCATTCAATCATACCAATACTTGCCTTATTCATTTATCATATAATAAAACTGAACATTTTGAATGTCGATTTTCATGGTGAATCTAGATCAATATTGAGAAAAATTGTTTCTTTTTTACAGAAACATTTGATTTGCTGTCATGAAATTGAATTTAAGCATATCAGTGTATCAGCCATTTGACCTTTAAAATGTAACGGATTACTATTATAATGTGCTTCTGTTTTCTTTTTTTAAAAGACGGTTCCAGCCACATCATATGAGAGCTGAAAACGCAGGCCTTTCATAATCACCGCAGAGGAGAGTAACCTACAGTGCCTCACAGGAGAGAGTCTTGGCAGGAAGTCAGTCGTTTGTGGGTAGTTGTGGGTACTCATGGCATCGTCAGACCACCAAGGAAACAAGGACCCCACAAACACAGATGGGACGCCGTCCCCTGGCACATCTTGCCCCGTCCACAGCCACGCTGCTGAAGAAGCGAAGCGGAACGGCTTGAGGAAAGCCCTGGTCAGACATCGAGACTATGTCAAAATCTCCGTGCCTGAAGGAAAGGGCAACCGATTGCCGTCGGAATGGTGGAAGACTTTCATCGCTTTGTTTTATGCTGTTTTGAACCTGGTTTTGACCACGGTTATGATCACAGTGGTTCATGAGAGAGTACCACCCAAGGAGAGCAGCCCACCTCTGCCGGATAAGTTCTTTGACTATATAGGCCGCGTGCAGTGGGCGTTTACAGTGACTGAGGTCAATGGAATGGTTCTGGTGTCTATATGGTCCATTCAGTTGCTCTTTCACAGATACAAGTACGAGGCATCACTCAAAATTATACTGATGACATTGTAGCCTGTTAATCAGCTCTGTTAGATTACATTTAATGGATTGTTGGGGTTATGTTTAAGATAATGTAGGGCAAGGTGAATGAATAGTCTTGAGGGCAGTTATACAAATTTATTCTGCATTGAGGAAATAAATCTAATGAATATTACCAACTTTATGGCATTAAAAAAGGTAAAAAATTAAAGTTTAAAACTCTTGAAAAAGGCACTTGTAATAGGATCTTAACCTTCTGAAAATGTTGTTCATCAATTTCAGGTTGTCATACAAAATATCATTTATGTTCTTTATATGAGGTTTAGCATTGATAAATGAATAAATAAATAAACAAACAAATAAATAAATGGTAATGGGAAATTTACATTTCTCATCAATTAAAAAAAAGGTTCCATCATTTTTTTTTTATAACTTTTATAACAATTTTAAAAACGGAATTTTCAAAATGGAAAATGGAATTATTTACTTGTCTTACTGCTGTCCTACTGACGTTACTTCTTACATATTTTTTGTAATATTGCACAGCTACATATTAACAACTTACAAATAAAAACAACAACAACAACAACAAATAATAACCATTTCAAGATGTGTGACTATTATCAAATCTAATATTCAAATCTAATAGTTCTCATTCCAAAGAGCATGCTATTTGTACCCTAGTTATTCTCTATTCATGGATAGAGCATTATAAAAAGGCGTTGAAGGCTCAGCAATCTCAACCTAACCCAAATCTGTTTAATGATGACAAAAATGAACTTTTTTATTTTTCTGTTCCATATAGGGCTATTATAGCAAGACGATATTTCTTCCTTTTGGGCACATTGTATATGTATAGATGCATAACCATGTACATCACCACTCTACCCGTGCCTGGCATGCACATGGTCTGTGCACCAAAGGTAAACGCCGATTTTAAAAAAAATTGATATATTTCAGCTGTTCCTCTTTGTCATGATCCCCTCAGGATCTTATACCTAGATAATGTAAGATAAGCAAATGCATTTGGCTTTTAGATCTGTAATATCCTCTGCCTTCCTGAAGACAAATATTGCAGGCTTTACAAAGGCTTCAGATTCTATCAGTTTATGGAATGATTTTTCAATTCACGATTCATGTCACCAACCACTCATCTTTCAACATTCAATATCCTCACTCATTTCTTCTTTCCTGCATCTCTCATGCAGCTTCAAGGGGATTCCCAGGCAAAGCTGCAGCGTGTTCTGCAGTTGCTCTCTGGTGGTGGATTATCAATCACTGGATCTCATCTGTTGTGCGGCGACTTCCTCTACAGCGGCCACACTGTCATTCTCACACTCACGTACCTCTTCCTCAAGGAGTGTATGTCACTTTCTCAGACGGCTGACTTTATTTTAAGACACAAATACAAAGACTGTCTGCTAATTACAGACTTGAGGTCACTGTAAGCAATTTTAGATTCTGTTTTTAGCCATTCAGAAGACACCGAGACACTTTCTGACCATTCATTTAGCATGTTCAAAGAGCAACCCATTATGATTCATAACTGATTCTTTGTTTCTCTCTAGATTCTCCTCGTTCTTTCTGGTGGTACCATCTTCTGTGTTGGTTAACGGCTGCTGTGGGTGCCATGTGTATCCTGGTGGCCCATGAGCACTACAGTGTGGACGTGGTGGTGGCGTATTTCATCACCACCCGACTGTTCTACTGGTATCACACTATGGCTAATCTGCAGGTACATTCATCAGTAACATGAAACAATAGAAATGCTTGAATAAGGCTTTTATTAAATAAGGATTTTGGTGGTCTTCCTGTAATCTATTTCCAAGTAAAAAAGGCAATCTGGGTGGAACATATCAGATGATGTCAATAATATTTTTGTCCATTTTTACAGATGAGAAAACAACTTGTTCACTATTGTTCAAGGGGATTTTTTTTTTTAGTTTTTGAAAGACGTTCACCAAGGCTGCATTTATTTGATCTAAAATACAGTAAAATAGTAATATTGTGTTTTCTATTGTAATATATTTTAAAATGTTATTTATTGCTGTGATGCAAAGCTGAATATCCAGCATCATTACTCCAGTCTTCAGTGTCACATGATCCTTCAGAAATCATTCTAATATGCTGATCTGCTGCTCAAGAAATATTTCTTATTATTATCACTGTTGAAAACAGTTGCTTAATACTTTTGTGGAAACCATGATTTTTTTTTTTGTCAGGATTCTTTAAAGAATAGAACGTTCAAAAGCATTTATTTGAAATGGAAAACTTTTGTAACACTATAAATGCCTTTATTGCCACTTTTGATGAAATTAACGCATCATTGCTAAATAAAAGTGGACATTTCTTAAGAAAAAAATCGTACAGACCCCAAACTTTAGAACAATAGTCTACCTCAAAGCTGTGAAACGTACGCTAAAAGGCACTAAAACGGCACTTCATGGGGTCTAAATGTGTACTTTTTGCATTAAAATACGTTCTTGTTCACATATTTTGATAAATTTTCATTTTGCATATTGTTGATCTTTTTGATCTCCAGCCTCATGAAGACAACTACAAACACACACATCTGAAACCACAGCGAAGCTCTCAGCTCAATTGCGATTTCGATTCAGGGTGTCACTAAACCCAAGGCACCAAAACGGCACTAAGCCTTTCACTGAGAGTGTTTCCATGACTCCGAGTACACTGAGAATATCCAAATCCATTAGGTCGAGCATCTGAGAAATGACTCCCTGATGATGGTAAAGTGCTGCACATTCGATTGAAGCCAATCTAGATATTTTGAACAGGAAAATTCCTTTCAAACTAGCAAAACACATCATGATTATTCATACTGTTACAAGCAAAGTAGCCCATGATATCAAAACTGTCATATCTCAGAAAGGATATTTATGGTGGTTAAAAAGCATCCACAAAATAATAAAAAAAACTGAAATGCAGTGTGCGGTTGAGATTTTTGGACTGGTGTCTGTGTCCTGACGTGGCTCCAAGGCTTCTGTCCTCAATGATAACAGTGATTTTTATGAAATTACTCAATTACTTTGGAACCAAAATATCATATCAAATTTCACAGAACTGCTTTTTGTCATTTAATCTCTCAACTGCAGTGCATTTATATCCTGTGCATTGCCACTTCTGTTTTTAGAAAACCAGAAGTAGTCAGTCATCTGACCATGCCAAATAAAAATTAGTGTGTCAGATTGGTCGAGACGCTACAACAATGTTCTGTCTTTTTATTTGAATTCATCCTAATTATGATTTTAATTCATATTTTCATGTTTTCTCCAGACATTAAAGTGTTCTCCGAACAACTACCTCACTCATACATGGTGGAACCCCGTTTTTAACTTCTTTGAGAGGAACGTTCAGACCCATGTGCCCTGTTCTTTCTGCTGGCCGATCACATGGCCGCCTGCCTGTCTGAAGAACCCCTGTAAGAAATATTCCATGGTGCAGAGCGGCCGGGAGGAGTGACGTCGTGAATTCATCACAATGCCTAGACCAACATGTGGAAATGTTTTATATTTCGCTTGTGGCCATCTCAGTGTTTACACCATACCAAAGACCAAAGACTGTTTGGCTATTGTTGCTAATTACATCTCTTATAACACTGGGCCAAACAGTTCATGATAATCAAAATATTGTAAAACTCAATATTATTTGACAAGTCATTGTTGATATTTTTACATTCAATTATATTCAGTCAGTGTGGCCTTTTAAATAAACACTTTTGAAAGTATCTGAAGGGCCTACGGAAAGTGTTATGTTATAAACAGATCGCTTTCTGTCAAAACAGATCTATTTGTTTGTGCATGCTTCTTAGTTGTCATATTTTTCCTTGTCTGTTTATTTAATTGTCATCTAAACATATGTTTGTCATAAAAGGTGTTGTTTAACAGGGTTTCGTTAATTTTATACACAGTGTTATATTAGAAATGCATGCATTCTTTTTCTAATGATTCACGCCTACTGTTATTTTCAGTTCTTAAAAACTGAATGACATTATGGAAATAAATGGTTTACAATAACACCTAGCGCGCCTCATGTTGTATGAAATTTTTTAACACTTCTTTATCAAAATGTTTATGGAATTACCAATGCTACAAAAAGGAAATGAATGCATAACTCTGAAGATGTGCACAAACGACACATTTTTAAATGGTCACAATATTTATTTAACTGCTTATTTATTTATCTCACATGACTCTTAAGATGATGGTGATGACTGTAATTATTATTATAATCATATAACTGTTAAAATGCATCAAATGCATCCTTTAAAAAAATGAAACTTAAGTTATAACTGTATAAATACAGTTATAAAGGGTTATAATAGTTAACTAAAATTCATATCTCACATGACTCTTAAGATGATGGTGATGACTGTAATTATTATTATAATCATATAACTGTTAAAAATGCATCAAATGCATCCTTTAAAAAAATGAAACTTAAGTTATAACTGTATAAATAGAGTTATAAAGGGTTATAATAGTTAACTAAAATTCTAAACATTTCCATTACTAGAAATAAATTAACTAAATGTGTTTTCGTTTAACTTAATGTACTAAATTAACTACAAAATGAAATACAACTTCCTCTTATTGGATCAGTTGACCCCACCCATTAGTTTTCGTCATCGGTTGATTGACCAATCAACTCTCAGCATGGCGTGCTCCTCTCAGCCAATGAAAAATACAAAAACACTACCCACGCGCAGCTCCAGCAACACAGGAAGAAAATGTGTTTGATCAGCAGATAGCAAGTACTGATCAGGAGGAACTGTGCGTCTGTTTTAGGAGACATGGACGCTTCCCTGTCTTTGCTGAGGCAGTGTGTGTTCTCGCCTGCGAATATTGTGGGTTTGGTTGCGTTTGTGCTTCTTTTCTATGTGCTGCAACAGTATGAGAGGCATCGAAGATTCGCGAACATCCCTCCAGGTCCAAAGCCATGGCCCGTCGTGGGCAACTTCGGGGGCTTCCTTGTGCCTTCGTTTATTTTAAGAAGACTTGCAAAGTATCGTAAAGAGTTTGCAAAGATGTCCTCGAATCCGCTGTCACCTCAGGCTGGACTCATGGAGATGTCCAAACTCTATGGGAACATATTCAGCATTTTTGTTGGGCCTCAGCTTATGGTCGTGCTGACAGGATATGAAACTGTCCGGGACGCGATGCTAAACCATCCGGAGGTCTTCTCTGACAGACCACAAATACCGCTCGTAACTATTATCACCAAGAGGAAAGGTGAGATAAGCAGTCATTGTTAATGATTGCTGCATGCCATGATAATAGATCAGCGTAGATTAGAGCAGAACGGAACAGAAAAATGCAGTATTGAAGAGTAGGGATGTAACGGTATGAAAATTGCTTATCACGATTATAGTGACAAATTATCACGGTTATCAGTATTATCACGGTATTGTTAAAATGTGCTGGAGATGTTAAAAAGTACCGACACATAAATCACTTCACCGAGTTTTATATTTAAAAATCAACAAACAAATAAAATGACTTTTTGTTTGCGTAATCACTAAAACAATAACATTACCAATGATGTTCGGATTTTAAACGACAACTTGACTGACAACAGTTTAATAGCATGTTGAAATATCTCATGTAGGTGTTCAAATAAAGCTTTGAAAAAGTTTCATAAAAAGGTACACCTCACATTTCAGCCTTTAAATTAAGAAAAGATATAAGTCAAAATGATAATTGATTGTTTCATAAATGATTATATGTATTTTATCTGCTCCATAAATAATTCTAGATAACTTATCTGAATTGTTTAAATGTGTAGAATCCACATAAGCTTGTTTTTCATCAACCGGTCAAAATTTACAGCAGGGCATGCAAATTCAGTCCGTTTTTGCCCGGACAGAAACTGCACACAGGATGAATGTAAATATAAGTCTGTGTAAATCCACTCTCTGACAGCAGGTGGCGCTTATGGAAAAGCAGAATTAGAGCTGTTTCCCGTAACCTCAGTGGACGAAGCAGTATTGCGATTAAGAACACTTCCTTTAGGTATTACATGGAGTGAAGATGAAAACAAAATGCCATCGAATCGTTTCTGAAGACAGTCAGAACCTTCAGAGATGCATTCATATAATTAATTCATTCATATATTCATTTGTATAATTCCCTTAGCACTCTTTTAAAACCTCACAGCTTTTCCGCCCTGTTTTCACTCAAAACGAAACTCTGTGTGCTGTGCGCACGTGAGACTGTTACTGAAAACTGTGCTTTATGTTGGACAGAATTTATTTATCGCGAGTTGTTCAAATCGCGGTAATCTAATACGGTTTTAATGATAATTAAAAGATGAAACGGTAATACTAACCGTGGGGAATTTTATCATGATTTATCGTCAAACCGGTAATCGTTACATCCCTACGGAAGAGAATAGAGCAGTAGAAGAGACCGACTCCGAATAGAATAGAACAAAGTAGGCTACAATAGACTGGAGCAGATTAGAATAATGTAGAATTGAATAGAATAGAACAGTAGAAGAGACTGACACAAAATAGAATAGGACATAATAAAAAACTGCAGAATGGAACGGAATAGAACATAGTATAACAGACTGGCACAGAATGGAAAAGAATAGGACAGAGTATAATAGACTAAAGCATAATAGAATAGAACAGAATATTATAGAATTGAACAGAACAGAACAGCAGAAGAGACTGACTCAGAATAGAATAGAATCAGACAAAGCAGAATGGAAAATAATAGACTAGAACAGTAAAATAGACTGGAGCAGAATAGAATAGAATAATGTAGAATTGAACAGAAAACAACAGAAGATACTGGTGCCAGAATAGAATAAAATGGGGAAGAATGAAATATAATAAAATAGAACAGCAGAAGAGACTGACTCAGAATAGAATAGAATCAGACAAAGCAGAATGGAAAATAATAGACTAGAACAGTAAAATAGACTGGAGCAGATTAGAATCATGTAGAATTGAATAGAATAGAACAGTAGAAGAGACTGACACAAAATAGAATAGGACATAAAAAAACTGCAGAATGGAACGGAATAGAACATGGTATAACAGACTGGCACAGAATGGAAAAGAATAGGACAGAGTATAATAGACTAAAGCATAATAGAATAGAACAGAATATTATAGAATTGAACAGAACAGAACAGCAGAAGAGACTGACTCAGAATAGAATAGAATCAGACAAAGCAGAATGGAAAATAATAGACTAGAACAGTAAAATAGACTGGAGCAGAATAGAATAGAATAATGTAGAATTGAACAGAAAACAACAGAAGATACTGATGCCAGAATAGAATAAAACAGGGAAGAATGAAATATAATAAAATAGAACAGCAGAAGAGACTGACTCAGAATAGAATAGAACAGAATAAAACCGTAGAATGTAACTGAATAGAATCAAATTAAACAGTAGACTGGAGCAGAATAGAACAGTGACAATAGAGAAATTAAGAACAAAATAATAAAGCAGAATAGAATTGAACAAAACAGAATAGGTAACAGTAGAATAAAATAAAAGAATAGAATGTCAGAGCCTGGTTTCAGAAATTTTTACTTACATTTATAAGTTAAATGACCAAATCTAAAAGTGAAGCTTTGTACGTTTGAACCTAATGTTGTTCACAGGGATTGTGTTTGCGCCCTATGGTTCTTTGTGGAGGACAAACCGTAAGTTCTGTCACAGCACTCTGCGCAGCTTTGGCTTTGGCAAGCTGAGTCTGGAGCCTTGCATCTATGAAGGCCTGACCATGATTAAAACAGAACTGCAGAGCCTCATCGAAAAAGCAGGGCCTTCTGGTATTGATCTGACTCCTCTCATCAGCAATGCTGTCTCCAACGTCATCTCCTCCATGAGTCTGGGTCAGCGTTTCCATCACCAGGACCAGGAGTTCCGCACCATGCTGGATCTCATGTCTCACGGGCTGGAAATTAGCGTCAGCACATCCATTTTGTTGGTCAACGTCTTTCCCTGGCTCTACTACCTGCCCTGCGGGGTTTTCAAAGAACTGCGGCGTGCGGAGCTCGACATCACAGCCTTCCTGAAGAAGATTATAGCGAGGCACAGGGCCACGCTGGATCCAGAGAATCCCAGGGATTTCATAGACATGTATCTGGTGGAGATGCTGGCCCAGCAAAAGGGCGATAATTCAGAAGAGAGCTTGTTCTCAGAGGACGATCTCTTCTACATTATAGGAGACCTCTTTATTGCAGGCACTGATACTACCACAAATAGTGTGCTGTGGAGTATTCTCTATATGTCCTTGTACCCTGATGTGCAAGGTACGTTCACCAGCACTGTATAAATGTAATTTACAAATGTGTAAAGGTTTGATTTCTGGTGATATATGACATTTTAGTTTGATGACCCCTCAGAGAAGGTTCAGCAGGAGATTGATGCGGTGGTGGGATCTGAGAGCGTCCCATCTCTGACCGATAAGGGCAGTTTGCCGTACACAGAAGCCACCATTATGGAGGTGCAGAGGATGACTGTAGTGGTTCCTCTGTCCATACCTCACATGGCCTCGGAAACCACAGGTGAGGTCAGGCCTTTGGCAGAGAAATACACAAGTCATGCAAATTTGCTAAAGCACTATTTTACGGGAAGAATCTCATGCAAGTTGACAAGCACATTCCTTGGTCATATTTCCTCACAAAACTAAAAAAGCAATTTTGCTTAAAGGAAATGAAGCCTATAAATATATAATTATATATAATATATATAATTTTTCCAGTCAGTTCTACTGTTTTATTTTATTCTATTATGCCGTTTTATTCTTTTCTATTCTGTCAGCTCTTCTACTTTTCTATTCTGTTCAATTCTAAATTATTCCATTCTGCCCCCGTCTATTCTATTCCATTCTGCCCTATTTTATTATGTTCTGTTCTTTTTTTCTGTCATTCTCTTCTGCTTTTCTATTCTGTTCGAATCTAAATTATTTTATTCTTCTCCAGTTTAATATACTGCTCTTATAACATACATATATATATATATACAATACAATACAATACTATAATTATACATTTTACACATACATGTAGTTTTTCTTTCTTTTTCCTTTTGATTTTGGGGTGAAATGTGAGTTGGATCATTTTTTCATCCAGGTTTTTGATTCACCTGAGAATATATTTCATATGCAGTGCCCAACTGTCTGTATTTGGACTTTTGTTTGTTAAAATGTTTGTCTAAAGTAAATTATTAATGAATAAAACTGAACCAGGTCAACTTGAACTTTACCATAATCCACATATTGGTACTACAAGGTAGATAACAGTCAGACTTTAACCTGAATATGTATTTTTTAATATTAAATCAAAAGGGTGTACAAATATTATGACTGTACAAATACTTTGAGAGGACACATTAAAAAGCACAAACAAATGCATATTTCAGCTACATTTGTCTCTTCCCAGAGTTCCGTGGATACACTATTCCTAAAGGAACAGTTATCATCCCAAACCTCTGGTCAGTACACAGGGATCCCACCGTGTGGGAAAATCCTGATGACTTCAATCCAGACCGATTTCTGGACGAACAGGGAAAAGTTCTCAGGAAAGATTGTTTTATCCCATTTGGAATAGGTATGTTTTTAGAAATCATGTAGTTGGAAAACCTGCAATTTATAGGCACACACTGGCCCAGCTAACCAATCACAGCACATTTCGTATTTCAGAAGGCGGGCCTTCATTTGATACAGGAACTATTCGAGCCGTTCATGCCGGACTGGAGAGAGAGGTGTTGTAATAATGTAAAATATGTGAAAAATAATGTGTTTTTCGAACAACCTAGTATGAGAGCCTGTTCTAGTACACCCCCAAAACAAAATCAAGACTTTGTAAAAGAGCATAATAGGACCCCTTTAACATGGTTATGCTTTAAGTTACCTCTATTCTTGCAATGAGAACTTAGTTTAAATGATGTTTTGTATATCTGGCAGGTCGCAGGGTGTGCATGGGAGAGCAGCTGGCTAAGATGGAACTGTTTCTGATGTTTACCAGCCTGATGCAGACCTTCACTTTCAGGCTTCCTGAGGGGAAATCTGCTCCATCCATGCACGGACGCTTTGGCCTGACTCTGGCTCCATGCCCATTTACTGTCTGTGTGAAAGCACGCTAAACAGGCTTTAAAAAAAGAGATGACATTCCTCAAGCAGTGAGGCATCACTGGGAAGCAAATTGCACAGGTCGTCCATTAAGAAGAATTGTCATTTGGACCATAAAATGAAGGAAGGGCCTTTGTGGGTTGCATGGCAAAGCAAAAAGTTTGATATTATTTTATGTAAAATTTTCCTGAACAATTTCAAGAAAAAAGAACACATACCTGAGTATTATATCAGCTTTTTTATTTCAGTTTTGTAATTACATATATTTTAAAATATTAATTTCGTAATCTAGTAAAACTGAACTGTTTTTTTTCCCAAAAGGTTTTGAGAATATTTTATGTAAAAATTGTCCTGAACAATTTCAAGAAATAAGAACACATACCTAAGTGTTGTATTAGCATATTTCGGTTTTATTGTTACATTTATTTTAAAATATTCAATTCATAATCTCAAAATGATTACTTGGTTACTGTGCTATGAGATTGTTATTGTTATTATTATTATTATAATACTTTTTTTTAAGGATTATTGCAGAAAACTCTTTCAAATATGGTTTAGTGTTATTATCATAAAAACACGAATGGGTGTTCAACTATGGACCTGAAAACAGATTCTGTGAAATCCTGGAATAAAAAGCTCTCTAAAACAACACTCACTAATTTTAATTTCATTTTGTGGTGGAAAGTAAAATTGAAATATTTTTGGAATAAAATGGCCAGTCTTGCTAAGGCTAATTTCATAACTTGAATTTCATGTCCAATACACACCATTTTCACACTTTTTGTATAATTTGACAAAAATTCTGCTTGATTGGAAATGATGCACAATAAAATATTCAGCTGAAAAGCAATATTTACCTTGATTTGTCTTAACTTTCTTCACACATCATGTGTCATGTTCCATCGCAAGCTCTTCACTGAAACTGTTGCTTCCTTACTAAACAACTACACTAATCGCTTATTTTTACCCTAATCAATACACTGTTGATGAAACGTTAAAGACGAAATTGTTTGTTGTGGAGGATATAATGCTATAAATGTGGGCAGAGTGATAATTTTTGAAAATCCATCATCGTTTTAAACGTAATCATTTGTATTTCTAATGTAGATTTTAATATTTGAACATATGAGTTTAGGATAAGTGTAAACACAATCTATATATCTGCGGCTGTAATTATTTTAAATCATGTAATAGCATGCATATAAAATCAATATCATTTATTAACGCCAATCTTGCACAATGTATTACAGTAACAACGAAAAAAGAAAATAGAAAATAACAGCAATTATACGCGGTTGTACAATGATAAGAAATTTATTAATTTCCTAATTTTCTTTTTACAAAGATGCTTAGAAATGGTAATCAACCATTAGAGTGGAGTTTTACATTAAAACGCATTTGTTATTAATAATAAAAACACACCTTTTCAAGAACAATTAACACATATCAACAGGGGCAAGTTCAAGCTCAAACCGGTGTGCACTGTTTTGCTACGGTTTCCGGGTTGAACGACATGTTTCCTGGAAACGGTGTGCAACGGGGTTTGAGATGAGTTTTCCCTTGTTTGGTGTGTGTGTCAAACATGTCAGCCCAATCAGCAGCAGCATGTATATAAACCACGCGGTATTAAAGAGACAGCTCGCACAATGTAATTAACATCCAAGTATATTGTTTGCACATGTTTATTGACATTAAAGGTAAAATAACTGAAATAATAAGGGCACAAGTATAGATCTGGAACTTCTTTAAGTCTGTCTAAATATCATTTAGTAATTGCAATGTCTTCTGGTCCATATCCTTTCATAAGGAATGTGTGCTAAATTCTGATTAATGTAACATAAAAATACTATACATATTTATATATTTTGCTATTGTATTATGGAGTGACACTTTCATAAACTTTTCTATGCCCCTCTGATTATATAATGGTAAATATTACAATATCATAGCACAACAACAGTGATCAGCAATAATGATAAGCCTAATACTCACAATAAAAATAATAAGTTAGATCATAACACAGTCTCGGAGGTAAGAAGTGGATTATCCTTCACCTGAAATGTTTGTCTTTTCATCCTGAAATGCGAGGCAAATGTTGGATCACAATAATTAGGAACCACAGTTTCCACAAATTGGGATGTTCTCTTTTATTCTGGAGGGCAAGGGCAATGACTGTACCATCGAGCGTATTTTGCAGTATTAAACACGGATTTATACCGATTTCATCAGGCCCCCGAAAATTCTTCAAAAAGAACACAAAGAATGGCCTTCTCAGCCGCCATAGTTGCAACGCACCATCGTTTCCGTTTAAAAAACGTTTTGCACCGTTTTTGTCGGGGCTGAACTCATCTATCACACAGTTATTGATAAAGATCATTCTTTTAATAGTTTCAGGGTGCATATAGTTGCATTGCGAAGACCATGATGTGTGAATGAATCTTGGCCAAGTTGTTGCAAACACAGTGTCTTATAACTGAAAGTCGTATAAATTCATGTCAAAGAGTGACCTTTTACTCACTTATCCAGCATACAGTTAAGGTTTGTTGCATTCCTATCGTTTCTGTGTATATAAAACATCTACTGAATCTGTATGAAGTTTATACTGCATAATACATATTTTTTTTACTTTAAAAATTAAAATTCGGTCATTATTACTTACACCCATGTTCCAAATCCATATGTTTTTCTTTCTTCTGTGGAACACAAAAGAGGGCATGTTGAAAAATGTTGGCAACCAAACCATTTTGGTACCCATTGACTTCTATTGTATAGTCAAAAAAACAACACTGAGACACTCATACACTATATTCCACAGAAGAAAGAAAGTCATACCGGTTTGGAAGGACATGAGGGTTAGTAAATGATGACTGAATGTTTATTTTTAGGTGGACTATACCCTGAATTACACTTTCCAGTGTTTCTCATTGAAGTGGTCACTGAACGAGTTGCTGTCTACATCACAACAACTGACTTCGACAATGACATTGTGCGCCTCATTCATTTCTTTATTTTCCAGGTTGCTGCATCCACAGGACATTCAGTGGTGCTGGTGGACACATCTGAGGACATACTGAAGAAATGTACAAAGGGTATTGAGGCTAGTCTGAAGAGAGTGGCAAAGAAGAAATTTGCAGAAAAGCCTGAGGTTAGTTTGACAGCACAGACATGAACTGAAGTCACAAAGATTTAAGGACTAGTCGTCCTCTATCCTTCATTCAGTCATGGAAAGATAACTGTGGCTCACGTTCTTTAGGATGGAGAGGCCTTCATTCAGAAAGTCCTGAAGAACATCTCTACTAGCACAGACTAGTAGATCTTCCATCTTGTGGTGGAAGCTATTGTGGAAAATCTAAAAGTCAAACAAGATCAGTTTGGAGCTCTGGACAAAGCGGCCCCAGAGTAGGAAATACACTTTTTTTTTTCACTTCACAGTTTAAATATTAGTAAGAAAAAAACAATGGGGCTAAAGGTGCATTTAATTAGATTTTCCTCTTAACCACTAGATGGCACAAAAACTCAATATTTTTCAATGTAATTGAAACTTTTCAATGGATATATGTAGCAAATAAGAATAGTTTTATTCAAGTAAATCAACAGTTTTGCAATAGCTGAAAAATATGTAAAACTGTGATATTTTGAGTAAAAAGTACCCTTGCTGTTGGGGGTATAGGCACAATAATTGACATGATAATAAATAGCTGGCTGGCTTTTCCATTTGTTGACATTACATGGTTAGATTCAGATGGTAAATATCATGTATTAAGTTGGGTGTCCACCTTAGAGATGATCATCATGTTTATAATGTAAGCATCTTATTTAAAAATATGATAATCATATAATAAAATTAGTGGTCGACCGATATGGGTTTTTTGACAGCCGATACCGATGCCGATATCTTGGAAAGCAGGGTGGCCGATATAAAGCCGATATTATTTTATTTATTTTAATTCATATTTAAGAAATTTGAAATCATTTGAAAATGGATAAAAAAATAAACGTGTAAAATAAACATACTCATACTCTACAAGACAAAGTATTTTTCACAAATAAATAAATATTTAATAAAAAATATAATTAAAAAGGAAGTAAATACTGTAACCAACAGGACACTCAGTATTCTGGGAAGTTTGTGTGCATTGGGAAAAAGCCGATATTATTTTATTTATTTTAATTCATATTTAAGAAATTTGAAATCATTTGAAAATGGATAAAAAAATAAACGTGTAAAATAAACATACTCATACTCTACAAGACAAAGTATTTTTCACAAATAAATAAATATTTAATAAAAAATATAATTAAAAAGGAAGTAAATACTGTAACCAACAGGACACTCAGTATTCTGGGAAGTTTGTGTGCATTGGGAATCATATTTTTTCAAATAAAGCCAAGGTAACACTCATTTTACAAATGCATAAAGCACAGCATAATTTGAAATCAGTCATGAGTTTAAAGTTTGTCAATCGCGCGTCTCCAGTGAAGCTGAACCCTCCTCCTGTCCGTATTCAATTCGAACAGACCATAGGACCGACCGTCACAGAACACGTGATCATGCAGGTCACATGCACATTTCACAAGATCTGAACTAGATTCAACTAAGTCTGCAAGGTTTGTGAAATTAAATGTTCATTAGTCATTCAAAGATTTGTTTAAATTATACAAATGCGTATTTGCGGAATGCTGACGACAAACGAGAAAGTATGATAAAGTTTGCCTTTAATAATATTAAAGCAATCGTTATAATAATTTTTTGTATACATTTTAATTCCTTGGTTTAACAGTTCTATCTGATTATTAGATAGACTTCTATCCATATTAGACAGAACCGAATGACAACAGCGAACAAGAGGGAGAATGTGAGCACTGTGTGCTCAGGCGCTACCGCAGCCGTTCTCGGCGCCGTCAAAATAAAAGTCTCGAACACATCGGCCAAACAGAAAAACTTATCGGCCGATGCCGATATTTGAAAAATGGCAGATATCGGCCGATATATCGGTCGACCACTAAATAAAATATATTTATTGTTACTACTGTAAAGCTGTATTAAATTATGGGATGTTCTTCAAGCACTATAAGTAGATATTTTCTGTATTTTTTATTATTTATTGAATAAAAGTAAATGAAATCGTTTGAATTATTAAGTAAACAGAATATGCTACAAACTTTGCTGAAGTGATTGTTTTGAACACTTATTAACTTAGATATTACACACAAAAAAACAAAATTTTACGATTTATTTTCTTGAAAAATGTGTTGTTCCATCAGTGTTCCTATAGTCACTGTATATTAAGCCGGCCACTAATTACACTGCTACTTATCAAATAAATAAATACATAGACATTAAGCTGAAATTATATGAAAGTAAAGAGCAGAGCTATGTAGGAAATATGTTGACAAATGTCACTTACACTGTTCAGCGTCATTATACAAAAATATTTAATGCAGAGATCGACCAATCAGAATCTAGTATTCTGAAGAGCTGTGAAAAGAGAGTTTATATTCAGTGTTTAATTTTGCTGTAAATTTATGCTTTCTAATTTACATACTTGTACTATGCGCTAAAAGTAATCGCCTTTCTTGTTGCATATTGTTAAGCATGAATAATGAAGCTTGGTTTACTATTGTATCATTCAGATGTGTGCTGTCTCTTCAGACACACTATCTTCGCTAGCAACACGTCTTCCCTGCCAATCGCAGACATCGCCAGCTCCACGGCCAGATTAGATTGCTTTGGCAGTCTGCATTTTTTCAACCCCGTTCCAATGATGAAGCTCGTGGAGGTTTGGATTGACTTTATGATTCACTCACTGCTGCTCATCTATCCACCTTAATACAAATGTCAATATCTCTTCAAGATATTGAAGCTTGCATTTAATTGAATATATGAAGCATGTAGTTTCATTGTCTTGTTAAAGGGATAGTTCACCCAAAAATGAAAATTGTCATTAATTACTCACCCTCATGTCGTTCCAAACCCATAAGACCTTCGTTCATCTTCGGAAAACACAAATGAAGATTTTTTTTATGAAATTCGAGAGCTTTCTGACCCTGCATTCTGACGTAGAACACGCATGCGCTGCGCCTTGTTTACAATCAGAGGTATGCACATGTATGCGTCATGGTATTCTCGTGAACACACGGCGAAGACTGACATGGAAGAGACGAAATTGTTGAATAACGTTTTTAACGTTTAACATTTTGAATACGTTGAAAAAAGTATTCTTATAGCTTCATAACATTACAGTTGAACCATTGATGTCACATGGACTATTTTATCGATGTCCTTACTACCTTTCTGTGCCTTGAGCATTTCAGTTCCCTTGCTGTCTATGCAGGGTCAGAAAGCTCTCAGATTTCATCAAAAATATCTTAATTTGTGTTCCGAAGATGAACGAAGGTCTTACTTGAGGGTGAGTAATTAATGACAGCGTTTTCATTTTTGGGTGAACTTTTCCTTTAACTATCGGACTTGACTGTCTTTATCTCAGGTGATTAAAGCTCCAGCAACAAGCCAACAGACTTTTGATGCTCTCCTTGAGTTTAGCAAAGCTTTGGGGAAGCATCCCGTCTCATGCAAAATGAGTGTTGTGTAATCTTGTATATTATTATGTTGGCTTTATCTTTTATCTATCTGTCTGTCTGTCTGATTAGTAAAGCCTAACAACTATCCTAGGGCAAGCTAGCAACATAGTAAAACATGATAGAAACATGCAATGTCCTTAAACATGCTTGAAACATGTTAGCAATGTGCTTAACCATGAGAGCAGCATGTTAAAACATGCTTAAATCATGCTAGAAATGTGCCAAAACAAAGCCTAACAACAAACCTAGGGCGAACTAGCAATGTGGTAAACCATGATAGAATCATGCAATGTCCTTAGACATGCTTTAAACATGCTAGCAGTATTCTAAAACATGTTAGCGACATGCTAAAACATCCTAGCAATGTGCTTAAACATGATAGAAATGTTAATACATGCTACACGATAAAACATGCTTAATCTTGCTAAAACATGCTTAGTCATGTTAACATTGTGTTAAACATGCTAGAAACATGCTAGCAAAATTTTAAAATGTCAGTAAAGAGTTAAAACACAATAGAAAATGAACGTTCAGAAAGCTTTTTAAATGACTATATTCAACCTTCAGACAAGGCATTGTCAAATCAACCTTAAACTTTCAACCTTAAATTTCAGATTTGATCTAGTTATCGTTATTATTTCTAATAATAACACAAGTCACTCTCATTTGCCGTCTCCTCTCAGGACACTCCAGGTTTTATAGTGAATCGTCTGCTGGGGCCTTACATGCTCGAGGCTGTACGACTACACGAGAGAGGTACACGCGTAAAGCAGTGAAGGTTTATGAATGGGTACCCAGACATATTTTGTCTCAGATTTCCAGGTTTCATCTTGGTGTGTATATTCTGCAGGTCACGGTTCCAAGGAAGACATTGATTTGGCCATGAAGCTAGGGGCCGGTTATCCTATGGGTCCGTTTGAGCTTCTGGACTATGTTGGATTGGACACTTCCAAGTTTATTATTGACGGTGAGTGTTTTGATTTGAGCATACCAAGTTTTGATGCAATAGTATTGTGTTGATTTCTAATTATGGGTTTGTGTAGGTTGGCATGAGAAGGACCCCGATAACCCCGTTTGCCCCCAGTCCCCTGCTCGACAAACTGGTAGCAGAAGGCAAACTGGGCAAGAAAACCGGCGAGGGATTCTACAAGCACAAGTAACACAAGATTAAATCAGACAACAAAAGCTGGCTCAACGAAAGGCACTGGACTGAGCCACTTGTCCTGAAAAGACTGTTTGATTGTGAATTTCATAAATGTATAAAGGTTAAGATAGTGATCAGATACACCACTTTTCCCAGGGAAGTCCTGTATGAAATTACCGGACACATGCAAATTAGTTGGGACATAAAAGATCTTTAAGACAGGAATGTCGTCCACTACATCTAGTGCCTTGCTGTGTTTGGTAAAGACTTGCGTTCATTAATTCTGAATGTCTGTGGCATTAAAAGGTATGAAAATATCTTGTCATGTGTTTTGTCCTTTCTGCATTCATTGTCAAATAGACATAAATTGACATTAGCATTTTTAAAGACAAGCCTTTCGTGAATATAGTGTGTTTGTTTATCTCTGTCAATCATATGTAACACAGATATATTTATAATATAACATGTCGCCGTTTCATCATTTATTCATACTCGGTTCCCTGTCAAGGAAACTTATCAAAATATTTGGCACATAAAATAAATTTAGTATAAAAATATAGAAATTCATCAAATTTGCCCTGCAAGCATTTGAACACTTGTGCTACACTTAAACATTCATAAATGATCAAATATAACAGCAAGTGGCATTTATTTTAAAGATCCCAACATATTGTGGCCACTGTATTTACACATGATTTACATTAACAATTAAGCTGTATGAATCATGTTAATTCAAATGCTTTATATTAACTTTTGGCGCTTGGATATTTCTTTAATCCTGGCTATGCAGACTTCTAAAATATGGTTTGCTGATGGCTTCTGAGTTTCATAAGCAACAAAATCACAAACTCAGTGTCCTCGGATACCCTTGTGTATCTTCACATTGTGTAGAACAGGGGTGCCCAAACTCGGTCCTGGAGGGCCGGTGTCCTGCAGAGTTTAGCTCCAACTTGCCTCAACATACCTGCCTTTAAGTTTCTAGTATGCCTAGTACAGGGGTGTCCAAACTCGGTCCTGGAGGGCCGGTGTCCAGAAGAGTTTAGCTCCAACCCCAATTAAACACACCTGAAGCAGCTAATCAAGCTCTCACTAGGCATATTAGAAACTTACCAGCAGGTGTGTTGAGGCAGCTGTGCTGGTTTCATGTCTCTCATATCAGTAGTATAACAGCCTCCGTAACTAATTTGAACCATTTGGTCTGTTTTAACTGCACAGTTGTGACATTTCTTTTATATAATAGTTCAATAAAGAGGAAGATGAAATGTAATATTTCATGAAGAGTTCAGTTCCAACCCTAATCAATCACCAGCTAATCAGGGTCTTTCTAGGTTTACTTGAAACTCCCGCAGGCAGGTGTGTTGAGGCAAGTTGGAGCTAAACTCTGCAGGACACTGGCCCGCCAGGACCGAGTTTGGGCACCCCTGGCCCTAGTAGGCAGTTATTCTTATTTTACTTGATCTCACAGCTGCTTTTGATACCGTTGATCATGGTATTTTATTGCAGCGTTTGGAAGATGTTGGTGTTAAGGGTACTGCCCTAGAATGGTTTAAGTCGTATCTAAAAGATAGATCTTTCTCGGTTTGTCTTGGAGATCTGTGTTCTACATCAGCTAAATTACATAGTGGTGTGCCACAGGGGTCTATACTTGGGCCTATTTTATTTTCATTATATATGGGCCCTTTGGGCTCAATTTTTCGTAAATATAATATTATGTATCATTTATATGCAGATGACAAACAGTTATATATCCCAATAGATCCAAATGTTTCTCAATCCTTTGATGGACTTGCTCAGTGTTTAGGTGAGATAAGAGCCTGGTTGGCAAGCAATTTTCTTCATCTTAATACAAATAAGACTGAGTGTGTTGTTTTTGGACCTTCTTCTGCTTCTAAGGAAATTATAAGTAGGTTGGCCGCTATGAAGATAAGTGTTTCAGATCATGTTAAGAATTTGGGGGTTATAATGGATTCAACTTTAGTTTTAGATAAACAGGTTACTAGTGTTGTGAAGGCTGCCTTTTATCAACTCAGAATTATTTCTAAACTTAAAAAACATTTCTCCCTTTTAAGGACCTAGAGACTATTATTCATGCCTTTGTGTCATCACGCATCGATTACTGTAATTCTGTATATATAGGTATTTCACAGGGTCAATTATCTCGTCTTCAATTAGTACAAAATGCTGCTGCCAGACTTTTGACTCGCACAAAGAAGAGAGAGAGAATTACTCCAGTTTTGGTTTCTTTACACTGGTTGCCTGTAGAATTTAGAATTGAATTTAAGGTTTTGTTGATGGTTTTTAAAGCGTTGCATGGCATTGCCCCAAAATATATTGTTGACCTATTGATTCCTTATCAAAATTCAAGAAACTTGAGATCTTCGAATCAGATGATTCTTTATGTTCCCAAAACAAGATTAAAATCAAAGGGTGATAGGGCTTTCGCAGTGGCTGCTCCCCGATTATGGAACCCTCTCCCAATGCACATTAAATCTTCCCCATCTGTGGATGCCTTTAAGTCTAGATTGAAATCGTACCTTTTTGGTAGAGCTTTTAGAATTGACTAGAGGGACCAGGTTTTATATTTTAATGTTGAATCTTGATTGTGTGACTGTATGTAATGTCGCTGGAAAGCACTTTGGTCAACGGCAGTTGTTTTAAATGTGCTATAGAAATAAAGTTTGTATTGTATTGTAGTAAGAGCTTGATTAGCTGGTTCAGGTGTGTTTAATTGGGGTTGGAGCTAAACTCTTCAGGACACCGGCCCTCCAGGACCGAGTTTGGACACCCCTGGTGTGGAAAGACATATGTAAGAACTTTGCCGTATGAATAATTCATGAATATATTTTCAGCTCTCTGCAATGTCCAATATAAATGCACAAGTTTATAATTCCAGTTGTTGCACCTTCAACGTTTTCAAGTTTGCATGCAGGTTTTTAGGACGTTGTGAGCTTTGCTCATTTATCAATGAAACTATGGAAATATTCATAACCTTTATTCGTTTTTATTTAAAACAACCAATCTATTTGTACAGTTTATTTTAAAATGTATTGTCTAATTGCATTAAATACGATATTAAACCAAGTGAAGGATGCAAACAAATGATTTCCGAGCATTTCTCAGAATAACGTAACTTTTTAACTCACTCTCACGATGGGGCCTTCCTGGGAATTCTGTCCGTGTGAACACTTCATGGGAACAGCGAGTCTTCCATATCAAAAAGCTATTTTTCTGATTTCTCCTCATATTGTTGTTTGTTCTGTGGCACAGGGTTTCTGTCAGACAGCCATTACACTGACTGGACGGAAGAGACAGAGCAGACCGCGGGAAATGACACGAGTCTGAGCAGCTGGAGTGAGTGAACCACATCAGACCGAGGAAATGAGCTCTTCTAAAGCGCACAGCTGTCGAATGTGTTGTTCATTTTCTTATATTGAATGCAAAATTCTTCATTCATAAGCAAAAATGGCTTAAATCTCCTTTGTCTTTTCCCCCTTGTTGAATTGGACTCTCTTGGAGGATCCGAACATTTGCTATGAAGTCGAAACACTTCAGAATTCATTATTGCTGTATTCACATAATGTTATGATTACATAGGTACCTTGTGAAGACGTTAAAATAATCATTATTAATATTCAGAGTCATCAGACCACTTCCATATTCATATGTGAGGGACAATTCATCATTTTAACTTTTTGTATATGTTTAAACTTATGTTTTATATCGTATGTAATGTTCTTATTTTCACAAAATGTGTTTGAGATCCAACTTGGAGCCTTGAGATGATAAATACGACACAATACAAATATAAGACGCATTTAAAATGAATGAATCGTGGTACTATTTAAATTAATATTTAAATTTAAAACACGGTTTAATGCTTACGTTGCTTTAAGGTTGTTTAGTCCCTTACGAAAATGAACCAGGTCTTAAAATAAAATAAAAAACATGGTTACTACAGTTAACCACAAATTAACCATGCTACACTAACCATAGTAAAACTGTGGTTATACAAATGGTAATCCATAAAAAATAAAAAATAAAATAAAACATGGTTACTACAATAAAACCACGGTTAATTTTCATAAGGGATTTTTGCTATTGAGCAATATTCTGTCATATTTAATGCATTCTATCAAATAATGTTAATCTAGTGGGTAGTTTAGTTATTATAATAATTACACTTTATGCTTATTCAAGAGGAAATACAACAACTTATTTACTGCAGCATCCAGCATTTAGTCCTTGTGAAATGCTCTTGAATAAAAGTGTTGTTAATGAAAACATGTATATGATGAGATCATGTGACAGATTCAATATTTTGTGCTCGTTTCCATTCAGATAGTTTAGTATGCTGATACTGTAGCTGATAATGCATCAGATTCATCTATTAGCCAGCGATAACAGCACAAGGCAGTCGCGTTTTGATTTCATCTTCTTCCAGTAGATGGCGCCCTACAACACACATTGGCTTTTATAACTAGGCCTAGTTCAATCCTATTGTTACACATCTGTTGTAACAGTCAAGCCTAACATAAAGTCAGACATGAGCACAACAGCCACAGAAAAAGTCGAAACAGGACAAAGACTGTTAGCAATTATATCTCAGCTGTGAATCATAGGAAATGACAAGCATTTTATTAAGAACTACACTTTATTAACTCTTCGTAAACTGGTCTCAGTATCAGACCGTCTTTATATTTAAGCTTGGGTTAGGAACTTATTAACAACTCGATGAGCTTTACTGATACTGAAATCAGCCTATACAGCAGTGTATGCTGCATTGTGCATTCAGCGCGATCAAAACCATGCTTTACATATTCTCAGACCCAAAATTTGAGCATTTGTAAGAAGAAAAATGAATGGCCATTTAATTTTTACTTTTTTTTTTAGCTGTATTGCAAATCATTTCCCTTATTATCGTGTATTTAAGGCTGCATGAATATTCAAATGCATATTAAATGAACACGGAGGTACAGCTGCATTTTATTTCTCGTTCATTTTAACAAGCCTTTTGAAGTTTCCCCAGAGATCCACAAGATATATTTTGTCATTTCTAATGCTTCTTGTAGGACGTAGAAATGTACTCTCTTACACTGATGAAACATTTCAGTGTAGCCTATATAATAAAATGTAAAAACAATAATACAATAAAATGAACATACTGCAATCGTTTTCAGTCAAAGATGCCTATTTATTTTAATAAAAAAAGACATGTTGAAACCGTTCAAATGTGACCGCTTGGAAGCAAAATGCTACACCAAGTTAACTCTTCAAAATATGACATTGCATGTAAAAAAAATAAAATAAACATCTGAAAATGCTAAAAGAGAACAATTAAAAAGAATACAATTTGGAAATGTTTGCATGGAATAAACATGGTAAAAGACCATTCTATTACCTACCAGAGAGACAGAGGAACATTGCAATTAAAGAAAGACTGCCAAGTGCTGGGGTAAATATATATAGATCTATATCTGCTTCATTTGTCAATTTAGATCAATAAAATATAGGCCTCTGGGTACCTACTCTTTCGCTTTTGTCCTAATGTTGCCTGCAAAAATACCAAGAAAAGTGACATCCAGACATCTCTTTTTAAAAAGTACACATTGAGCATTATTTTACATCTGAGCAAGACTGAGAAGTCAATATCTGTTACAAATAGTTATCAAAAAGAAGACTTTCAAATGTTATTTCTGCAAGATGCTTCAACAAGAAAAATGGCTTTCCTGTCTCCAAGCTTATTTTCATATACCATTATATATATAAAATAATGATTAAAAAAATCACTTAAAATATACACCGAGAAATCAAAATAAAGAATAATAAAAAAGCATTCAAAATAAACTTGAACCCAAGATGTTTGAGGAGAAATCAATACATTGATCCTTTTTGCACCAATGCGTCATAATGCAAAACCCAACCTACGGAGATTGTTTCCAGGGCAATGTGTGATCCCTAAAATGTTGCGATAGAACGCCGTGAGGTGTGTCGGGCCCTTGTGTTGCTACATTTTTGGGGACACAAAAGGAAGTAAGGGAGTGACGTAGTGAACACACAGAAGACAGAGGTGCCAAATAACTTAGAATAACTTAGGAACAGGTGTAGGAACGTATGTGTTTGTTTACATGTGGCCATATGTGCGCTTTACAAATGGTCGAGGAACATAATCAGTGCAACGCCTTCGGCTTCGGGAGTGAATTAAGGACAGAAAACAAAAAGGAACGTTCAAACGAGTGTTCACGGGTCTGTGTGAGGGCCTGTGTTGGTGATTGTCTGTTCTCAGTTCAACGTCTCTACAGCAGCGCCTGCAGCCGAGGAGCAGATTCAAGGACCGGGACCCTCTGGAGATTCCGCAGGGGTCAAGAAGTGACGGAGGGGTGAAAGGTTGAGGAATCTAGCAGGCTTCCATCTCTAAAAGGGGGCCTGTAGCTGCTGTCTTTGCTTTGCAAGAGGAAAAAGAAGTCTGTTTTCCTCCTGTAGAACACAAACGGAGAGAAAAACATGGTAAGTTTAATAATCTAATCATACATACATACATACGGAATGATTAGCACAAAATATTTAAAAATATAATTATGTTTTATGTGAATTATCCCTTTAAAATTGTATATTATTATTATTCAGTTTTTAAGGGATATTTCACATAAAAATGAAAATTCTGTCATCATTTACAATGAAAAAAGAATATATATTTTGAAGCGCTTTTTAGTGTTTTTTTTTTTGGGGGGGGAGGCGGTGGCCCAGTGCTGTTTGGATCCCAATGACTTTAATTGTATGGACAAAAACTGCTGAAATATTTAGTTTGGGTGAGGGTGAGTAACTGACAGAATTTTTATTTTTGAGTGAACTATCCCTTTAAGAATTTTAGACCTACTTAAACAAATTAGCCATATTATTATTGAATGTCTAATTCATAGTAACAGTTCATAGTGTACAGTCTCTCAAGAACAATGTGCATGAAAATTGCCTCTGAAAACGTGACAGAAAAAAAAAAAAAAAAGATCTTTTTACCATGCATTGTAATTAGCGTATTGCACATTAGGACATTTAGAGCAAAAACAGATTGCAAGCTTTCAACAAATTGGCACACTCAAAGTACCCAGCATACCATTTTGAAAGAAAAAAAGAATCCCACGTCCAACATTAATCACGAATCGTATTCTCAGAAACCCAGAGTTTTCTATCTCAATCTGTTTGTCCAATCTGAATCCCTTTTGAGATGTGAAATATTAAATGTAACAGACTCTATTTTGGTCGACAAGCTGTATGGGGCTATTTCAGAAGTGCATCAAATGGAATTCCTGATCAAAGTGAGAAGCAGGAATACAGGAGCAAACCTCTGATGGATAGAGCGAGAGAGAGAGAGAGAGAGAGAGAGAGAGAGCGCGCGAGGGAGATGGATAAAATGCCATACTAGTAGTGGGCTCCTCTCTGGAGCGGAGGTCGAATGCAACCTTTTTCTGCGAGATGTCAGTTTTACTCCACAACTCCACCCTGGACCACTTTCACACATAAATACATTCGTACACCCGTATTGAAGGTTTTACCACATGTGGATGAAAGGCAACTACTTTTCCAGGGAGCGCTGACCCTGGTGCCCGACCAAGAGAGAGAAAGAGTCACCGAATAAAATTGAGTGGGGGCGCTTTTATTTACCCCCCCTCTGCCCACCCTTTTCATCCCATGAACTCAAAGCTTCCCTGTGCCCTGCGCCCCCTTCCTGGAGAGCATTTTCCTTCCCGGCAGCAGATGAAAAAGCCTGGCATGCTTTCCTGCCTTTCCCCGCCAGCCTCCTGTTGGAAAGGGAGGGGGTGCGTCTGGGTGTTTGGAGAGGTTAGGACGGTGCCGTCGGGCCAGGCTTTACACTCCACTCCCATACAAATGCAGGGATTCAAGAGCTACTTCCCATTTGCGCTGTGGAATGCCGAGACCCGGCTCGCAGGAAATGAAACGCTCCTCTGTATTCGAGGGCCAGTGCTTCTCTTCGGCTCGGCGGTAGCTTGGCTGTTCTTTGACGTGTGGGAGGTTAAGATAACAGGCATGGCCCTGTGTCACTCAATTGGCCCGCTCACCTCCTGAGGCAAATCAAAAAGCCTGCAGCTGGGACCAACACACCTCCTTCCTTCGGTCTAACCCTTCCCTTTCCCTAAAACCAGAGAAGGTGGCTTTAAGTTCTCTGTGAACAAGAAAAAATATTGTTCTGAAAAACTCTGCTTTGGTTTTATGTTTGCCTCTAAAGTTTGTTACCAGCAGGATCTGAATGGCCTGTTTGCAGCTCAAATTTTTAAAACCACATGTAAGTGCAGTAATTGGTGGGTTCACTAGGTGGCAACACTCACAGTTGCGAAGTTGCTTTCAAATATTTGTCAAAGATGGAAAATGCAAAGAAAAAAATCATTCTTACTGACGGTGCGTTCCAAACGGGATACATCGCCCTCTGAAGGGCACTTCGGAGTGAAAACAATCATGGCCGCCATATTGAAGGGTCGTTCCAAACCGAAGTGCTCAAAACTGGCCACTTCAAAGGGCCCTTTGGAATGAAGGATTTCGAAAGGTACAACTGATGGATACATCGGGCTCCCATGATCCTTTTCACAGATTCTTTACATGATGACGGCGCCTCCGTGTGGGCACGTGATGAAGGGCACTTCAAGAAACAGTTGTTTGGTCCCCTACACCCTTCAAACCTTAGAAGCTCTCACTCCGGAGGGTAAACCCTTTGAAGGGATTATGGAATAGGGATGAACCCTTCTGAATGGAACGCAGGGTGAATTTTGAGTATTTCTGGCCCATTTCCAGTTAAAATATTAAAAAATCCTGGAAATAAATGTACTCAAGAAGAAACACTGCACGAGTTATTAAATATTTCACTTTCTCTCTGTATTTTTTTTTCTTTCTGCACAAACAAGTTAAAAAATATGGGGGGATGGGGGATACCTTTAAGATAGAAATACAGTTTTAAGACATTATTTTTTTTCATTTGCTTATATTTTTTATGTAAAATACATTCTTTAAAAAAGGCTTAATATCTTTCACAGTTTTGCTTTTCAAGAGAATATATCTTGTTTCAAGATGTTTTTGCTGGAAAGTTCATCAAAAAAGACAAACTAATTTAATTTATTTATTTTTTGGCAGTGCGTCTATAAAATCAAAAGAAGTGGAGGGTGAATGGCAACAATGGATGTGCGAAAGATTCCTGCATCTGAATAACTTGAGTTTGATTTTGAACAAGCTGATAAACTCTTGCTACCCTCTATAGGTCAGGTGGAGTAAAAAGCAGTCGATAGTTTGAACAGTTGAGAAATAACAGCAGTCGGAAAAACTAAGCTTACAGGCTTTTTTGGAAAAGCAGCCGTTTCTGCAGACACTTAGCTGTATGTGAGGAACCAGAGAAGCTTTACAATTAAAACATTGGCCAGGAAAGAGAGTACAGACAAAGAGCCCAAATCTGGGTTGTGTTAAGTCTAGTCAGCTGAAAAGGTCCACTTTCACACCAACCTGACTTCGACCAGTGACCTCGTGTTGTAGCACTTGGCTTCATGTCTGGTTTGGCAGCGTCCTTCAAGGAGTCCATAAAAATTCAACAGGCGCTATAACCAATGATATGCTAGGAGGAGGATGGGTTCAAAAAAACCCTGGCCTGAGTAATAAAAACAGCACCTGGATGAAAATCAGATTTAAACAAACCACTTGGTTCAGTCAGCACTTCCTTTGGCCCTGCGACAGTAACATTAAAGAGGGGAAAAACTCCTACACAATTACGTCTGTACAACTGCAAACCAACCGCGGTTGGGTCTTTTCTCCTGCGATCTCTCTTCCGCGTTCTAAAAAGGCTGAGGAAACAATGTTCACCCTCGGAACAACAAAAAAACACCAGGCGAGGGCAGGGGACACGAGAAGGGCGAAGGCTTGGTATTCCAGTGGAGGCCGTGAGTGGGGTCTGCCCACATCTGAGGAGCAGTGGGATGAGAGCCCGGGAACGACGTGCTCCTGCAAAGCCTGAGCTGCAAGCCAGGGCGGCACTATCAAAGAGCAGCACAATGACTGCTTCAAAGGCCTCGCCACCGCTCGCAGTCAGCAGTGGGAGGGAGGAGAGGGGGTTCCGCCTGCTTTCACAATGGGAGCCAGATTTACTCCCTAGGAGAGGAACTCCAGCAAAGCACAGACGACGGCTGGGGCGTGAAAGAGAGGAGAGGAAACGTAGTAGACGCCACATAGTTTACTGATTCCTCTGCTGCTTAGTGTGCTTAGATCCTGAAACCATCGGGCAAAAGATCGAAATGAAAGATCTGATGGGGGCGATTGTGATTTGCATATTAAAATCAACCATTTGTGCAAGTTTTTTTCCTTGTACCCACATACAGGCAAAACTCCCAGACTCTTTTTATAGCACTGAGGAGTCTCTTGGCAGCAAAACACGGAAGGAAACCTCTGGGTTTCCGCTGCCCTCAGTAATATTAAACAGTTTATCATAAGCGACCTGGACACTTTTTCAGGGTTTAGAGTCATGCAGAATTGAATTGAGAATGTCTTTTAAATTCCAATTCAGTCCATGAATGCAAAAATTGCAATTCCAATTTGAATGAGGAAGAATAATCACTAATTGAAATAATTTTTAAAAAATCTTTTACTAGAAAAGAAAAGTTTGTCAAGAAAGTTTTGTGGTGTGAAAAAATAAGTTTAAAAACCATTGAAGTTTGAAAGTTAAAATAGACAGACAGACAGACAGAATTTCATTTCAACTTCCTGTGGGGTGTGGCCAATTCAATTCAAATTAAACGAATGGAGACAATGAAAGGGAGACAATTCTTTGAATTCTACCCAACCCTGACACTTTCTAGGTACCAAAGTTTTTACCAAACCCCAGTTCAGGTCCAAACCTTTTCAATCCAAATCTGTTAAAGCAACCCAAGGCACACAGTTCCGGCTTACTCCAAATGAAAACGGTTTTTAGACACAGAGGGTATCAGTAATTCTGCCATTCATGGGGTTGAGGCAGAGTGGACATTAAGAAGAGACAAGGCGCTCTCATCAGCACACAAGGGACTTTTAGTTTCTCTCTCATGCTTTTTCATCAAAGGCTGACATCTGACTTCTGGCCTCACTCATCAGAGAGACAGAGCTGGGTAAAGATGACCCGATTCGGGCACAGCTGTCCAACAGCACTTTCTTCACAGAGAAGGCCATGCACTCTGAAGTGGTCCATACCTTCAATGGTTTCCCACACGGCCCCCCACTATTGTCAACCTCTGGAATACTGAAAGCTTTCAAACCTTCGGCCAACCACTCCCAAATGTACAGTAAACCTCATATAGGGCCTGCCAACATCATCAGACTTGGGCGAAGAATGCAGTCGCTATAAAAATCAAAAGTGAAACACTGCAGAACAGTCAGCGTAACACAGAGTCAATATCCAGGTGGCAACAAAGCAGCAAGTTGAAATGTGCCAGACTGTGGTGACTCACAACCTTGGCTTCTTTGAATGAATAAGACTACATCTTCAGAGCCAGCTTTCATTAAAAGACCACCATTGTTATATGGCTTGCCCCGTTCCCAATGAAAAAAATGCACAGTGGTGAAAAAGTAACAGCCCGGAGGGCATGTATGCCTCAGCTCAGATAACAATCTCAAAGTCTGCAAATCACAAGGGTTAGTCAGACAAAAGCTCTCACAGCTAAATCTGACAAACAGACCCAGAAGAGGATGTGGAAATGTTGTACGAGCAGGAAAAGTGGGATGTTTGAGGAAGAAAATTCTATAACCTGAAAGTATTCCCATGTACATATTTATTTCAAGGATTATGTGTCAGAAGGCATGTAAAAATAAGACCCAACCTGTCCTTCACACCTAAAATAAAATGGTGAAAACACCCATGAAATTACCTCAAATTCTCCCTGAGAAATCCCCCCTTTTCCATTTAAAAACCAATAGGAGCAATCTTCAAATGCCTTACATATACATAATTCTGTCAAATATCTATTACAGTTTCCACAAAAATATTTAGCAGCACAACTGTTTTCAACATTGATGATAATAAGAAATGTTTCTTGAGCAGCAAATCAGCATATTAGAATGATTTCTGAAGAATCATGTGACACTGAAGACTGGCGTAATGATGCTGAAAATTCAGCTCTGCATCACAGGAATAAATTACATTTTAAAATAGATTCAAATAGGAAAGTTATTTTAAATTCCAATTTAAACGATCCGGTTTTACAATATTTTGTCAAATAAATCCAGCCTTGATGAATTTTAGAGAAGTCTTTAAAAAAAGTGTTTATGAAATCATACTGAATATTAGTGTGTATTTAATACATATTTTGTCTTTGAATTTAATTTTAATATTATATTAGACAGATCTTTTAATTGAATATTTTAACTGGAAAAGCTGGATTTAACTGGATTTTTTTTTGCACTGTTGTATGCTATTATGATCATATCCATTATCAAAAATATTATCACTTTTTTTGTTTAAAAATATTTAAGTGCACACTGTATAATTTGGGAGACGAGTAAATATAAAAGACAAATTTAATGTTTCTCAGTCTGTCGGATCTGCATAAATTGACAAGCGGTGGCAATATTCTCTGCTTCATGTATATTATCATGCTCTGTTGCTTCAAGTGAATTTCAATTGGATATTTTAACTAGAAATGCTGGATTTAACTTTTTTTTTTTCACTGCTGCATGTTATTATGACCCTATCCATTATCAAAAATATTATCACTTTTTTGTGTTTAAAAATATTAAATTTCACACTATATAATTTGTAAGGTGAATAAAAAAAAAAAGACAAATCAGTTTCTCAATCTGCATAAATTGACAAGCGGTGGCAATATTTTCTGCTTTATGTGTATTCGTTTAAGGCTGCCACGATGAATCAGTTGGGGCATACATCCACATTTCGCTTGGCACCGCTAATTATTGGATCGAAGATAGAGCGCCTTTTAGCTGCATTTTCAAAGCTATTGCAGCCCACAGGAAAAAAGAAAGAAAGAAAAAAAGTGCGAACCAGTCCAAATTGTGTTCGGGAGCCACAGGGTAGTGAACTGATCAACCGTAAAACCTTTGTCTTGTAGGTTTTTGGGTAGGACCAGATTTTTCATGGCAAAAAGAAGCAGAATAACAGGATGTGGGGTGACTTAATAAGAGAAGGAAAAAATTGATTTTAAATAAAATAAATTCTCTTACTTACTACTGTACTTAATTCTCATAGACTTTCACCTGACAGAGAGGATTCTCTTCTTTGTTTAGCAAACAAACTTCTTTTAGGCCAGTTGCTAGTTTAATCGCTAGAAAATTAAAACGCACAGCATAAGCCAAATATGCTGGCAAGGGCTTCGTTCATTCACAGGGTTGGCTAGATAACACATGGGGGCCATATGGGTGAATGCTAAAAGAGTTAGCTTACATCTGGGTCGACTCTTTCAATACCATCCCAGTTTCCAAATGTTCTTGAAAAACTGAAAAAAGCACCAGTCCAACATGGCCGTGTGCCACAGGATTGTATGCTGATGCTGCATGCCAAATGTTAAAGATGGAAGAAATGAATGAGGAAAGAAACCTGATAGTGTGGACTTGATGTTCTGAGCTGACTCTGTCGACATTATTCTGTTCTGTGATCTTTCAGACAAATGGTATGCTTGCAAACTGTTCTTGATAAAAAGCACTGGTCTTCTGAAACTACTAATGCGCCACCCAATGCCACAAGCCACACATCAGTCTACAGGGAAAGGGATGTAATGGAGTTCTTAAAACAGAGTTAGGAAAGAAAAATGACTTGTCACAACGATTCATCAGTATGTTCGGAAGAGGAAGCCCTGTAACGTTAGCACACAATCACACGACAGCTTTGGCAATACAACAGTGAATGGTTGATTGGTGAACTCAAAGTGGGCCTTTAGGATTAGTCTCATGTTTTTCAGATTGCTAAGAACCACATTAGAAAATAGGGAGTTTACCACATCATGACTCAATCAGACCAGAGGTATGGAAGAGGCTCTTACCATTGTTCAGATGTACGCCGTTTTCATTCTCTGCCCTGTACCTGCAGGAAATCGTAGCTTTTAATGACCAGGATGTGCCTCCAAATAACACCTAAGTCCATCTCTGGTCTTAGTTGTCAATGTAGGGCCAACAAAAAGAATTTGCTGGCCTATTTAACACATCAACATTGTTCATTAAAGGAACATTTCATCCAATAATGAACATTCTGTCAACATTTGCTCATTCTCATGTCGTTACAAACCTTTATGATTTTCTTTCTTCCACTGAACAGAAAGGGAGAAATTCTGAATAATGTGCTGAACGAATCAATCAGGTTGATTCTTGTGAATTGGATTAAACGATTGAAATGATTTGCCCACAAATTAGTCATATGGAGACATTAAGTTGAGTTTTACTGCATTTTTTGTCATTTGGTAACTTGACGGCCTTAGTACTCATTCCTCAAATTCACCTTTCATGTTCCATAAAGGAAAAAAAGTCATATCCATTTGGAAAAAGCACGAGTGTAAATGAAGCCAGAATTTTCATTTTTGTGTGAGCTGTTCCTTTAACTTGTCCACAACTCGTCTAGACTTGGCGCCAGATATACATTGAATCGTCAAAAGTACAAGCACACATCACTAATGCATTTATAAAAGGGCAAATAGTCAGCAAAGTTAGAAGCACTGTCGGAAGCATGTGGACTTTAAAACAGACTAATCCTAAAGACTTAATTGTGAGGAGAAGATGGAAAGATGGAATGGTGGGGTGGGTGTATTGTTCATAATGTTGCAAACATTACAGATTCAAGAAATATACAGAACAGTAAAACCGCATGACTTGTGGATTTTCAGGCAACCAACAAGGACTTAAATTCATAAATGTACTTGTTGACTATGAAAACATCCTTTTATGATTGAAACTGACTGTGTGAAAGCGTACTGAGAATGCGGTATCCCAACATTAACCACTTACCACCATATTCACAAACTAAGTCCCATAAAGCTAAGTTAGTGCGTACATTAATGAAAGAAAACAAATTACAGGAGGGATAGAAGGTTTAAGAGTCTTACCTGAAGCAGGTTCCTGGATCTTTTCCCGCTTCCGCTTCTTTTTCTTTCCCTATAAAATAGCCAAAGGAATATTTAAAGCATCATCACAGAAGCATGACATTTCTGCCATTTATGAAGTCATAAAAAATTAAAAAATTAAATAAAAATAAGGTCCAATACTCCTTAATTCTTCTGGATTGCGTGGCCTAATTACCACAAAGAATATATATATATATATATATGTTTTTTTTTTAAATAAATATAATTTAAAATAAAAAAAAATAATTAAATTAAATAAGACCAATACTCCTTCCTACTTCTTCTGGACTGCACTGCCTAATCCCCACAAACAAATAAATAAATTATAAATAATTATAATATAAAATAAAGCTCCAATACTCTAATTCTTCTGGATTGCATGGTATAATCACCAATCAGAAAATTAAACAAGAATAAAACATCTGCCCCAGCTCCAATTGACACGACAAACACTCCTCTAAAGTGAGAAGTCTGGACTGCTTTAGGATTCGTAGCTTACCTAAAATCCCCTGGCAGGATGACTATAGGTATAGATAGCGCCGCACTGTCATTTTGCAGTCCAATATGAACCACGCTTTGGTCGCCTGCTGTAAAGTCTGATAATCCACTTATTCAGTCACTAATCTGTGTATTCTAGCCCTGGCTGACAGAACCAAGAAGCCCAGAGCAGTAGAAACGTCTATGACGGAGCAGGGATACACTCAAAATCCTTAGCACTAATAAATACAAGTGTGCTCCCACCACTAATATATAAGTGGAGATGAAAGTTCATCTGTCTTTGAAGTGTTTCTTTTTAGCTCTGTTGCCTTTCCATTTGGTGATTAGTGTGAAAGCCAGGTTTTAGTTTTAGCATCACATCCTGGCACTTCATATTGAGTGAGATTTATGCCGGGCGTCCAAAGTTGTCATCACAACATACATTTGAGATGTGAATTCTACAAGCTAACTGCCTTGATATCTGCCACATTTGTATAAATTGAAGGATTAATTGTATAAATGTAATAATATTGAGTAAATGGTTCGCAATATGTCTCTTCTGGAAAAGCTTTTTCTTAATGAGGTTTAGTGTGTGACAGCTGTAAGAGCTCTGAAGGCAGTTACTCATGAAAACAGTAGAAGCTTTTAATGGCCATTCAAATAACGTCCAATATTTTTGGCATAATAAAATTATTATAATAAGATGTAATTGATAATCATGTTCCATAAGCAGAACAGAAATTAGTAATTAAAAAAAAGCATTCCAGTGAGGACTGCATTTAACACAACTATTTACTTAAGAACATTTTTAGACAATTTCTTGTTATACAGAAATGTATGTTCATGTTTCTGAGCCTCATTTATGAAACAACCAGAACAAATTGTGTAAGTAGCTCATAAATTCATTCTAATGAAGGAGCATTTGTACAAACAATTTACACAAATTTGTTCCACTTTTGTTTCACGAATCAGTGCGTAAACTGGTACAATGCAACAATTTGTGCAAGAATGTTTTCATGGAGAGTTTACACAAATTCATTCTAATTCTATCAAATTCTCTCATTCTAACAAAAATGAATTTGTTCATTTTTTAAATGAACAAATACAACAAATTGTTAATTAAAGGGATAGTTCACCCAAAGATTTTGTCATCATTTACTCACCCTCAAGTTGGTAACTAAACTAAAATACTATGAAAGTCAATGGCTACCGTCAACTGTTTGGTTACCTACATTCTTCAAAGTATCTTACTTTTGTGTTCAATTGAAGAAAGAAACTCGTACAGGTCAAATTATGACAGAATTTAAATTTTTGGGTGAACTGTCCCTTTAATTCAGGTATCAGAGAAATTTTTGTATCTAACTTGTGAATATTTTGCTCAATAACAGTTAATATGTTGCAGTATCATTCAGTCCCTTCAGACTTCATGTGAATAGGCCTTTAGACTTTCCTGACAGAACAACCTCTTCTCAAACTCATTTTACAACAGTTTTTTATAAGCAAACAATCAAGACTTGTGAATCATGTCCTCTACAGTAGTGACTATGCATACACTTTCACTTTAAAAGACAAGCATTATATCTACTTTCATGCAAATCAACACATGACACAACTCTCAGGCAGTGTGTTAGTGTGGACACTTACATAATTGTCTCTGGCAGACCATCCTGGGTAAAGCTGCATATGGAGCTGCCGTTCCTTGCGGGCTAATTCGTAATACTTAGCTTGCTCTTCCCGAGATAAACCATGCCACTGTTCGGTGCAGAGGGAGATTAGAGAGGGGGGGGGGGGGGGGGGGGGATTTTTCGTGCGCGGGGGGGGGGGGGGGGGGAGTAGTCAATTACTGACATGCATTTTTAAGTTCCTTCCAAAGAGATGAGTGCTGGCGTTTGGCTAAAAATCCTTGTTAACTCTCAAATGTTGCGTGTGTGTAAATGTGTGTGAGTGCATGTGCACTCATGCCTGGGGGTGGAATGGAACATGATGAAGAGATTAACATATGCAGCGATGAGAGATCGGGGAAAAAAACCCCCACAAAACTTTGATTTCATATCAAAACACTGGTTCCAATTTATCTGCGCTTTACTTCAAACCATGTCAGGGTGCAATTACCCCACACTGCCGCAAAACAGTCCTTTGCTGTGGCTAGCTGCCTCAAACCACAAAGGCTTTGGTTAAAGCATTAAATATGTTTAACTGTTCCTCTTTTCCAATTCCAAAATGGAGGAACATAGATGCTACCTGCCCGAATTTCTGAGCTGCCAGCTTGTGTGTTGGTGTATTTGTTAAATTGAGTTAGACAGAAGTGCTAACTACAATAGACTCCTTTGTGAAGGAGGTCTCATGGCGCGAGTGACCCGTGAATCAGATACGTACCCTCCGCCCGAGGATCTGATTGATCGCGGCGCTCTCCTTCAGTGTGCATTCGGCCACCACATTGGCACGCATCTCTTTCATATACAGCATGAAAGCGTTTAGAGGTTTCTTAATGTGAGGTCTTTTGGGCTCCTGCTCCTTTCTCTGGTCATGATGAGGTTTCCTGGAGAAACAGGAGGAGGAAAGAGTTTTAAAAAAAAGTGGGGGAAGAATTATTAAGTGATACAGGGAAATACAAAGGGGGAAAAAATGCTCGGGGTGGTGCGAAAGCGGCTGCCACAGCGACGCCATGGAGTTTGAGAGCGCCGAATGTCTGATTCCAACCACGAATCGGAAGGCTGCATGAGAGAACAATCTGGGAGCCAGTGCTGAAAAGCTAGCAGTGGCTTTTAATTATGTCCAGTTGGGTGCTTTCATGCAAAGAGATTACTTCACCAGTAATGGCAACCAAACCTTCATATTCCCTCCAACTCTATGACTCCCAAGCCCTACAACTCCCAGTATTTCGCTCCCATTAGTGACCTGGACCTGATACCTTAAGCCAACTGCACGGCTGGTCAAAATCAGAAATAAATAATAAAATAATAAAAATCCAATAATAAAAATAACCGATAAACGGCCAATAATACATTTCTATACATATTCGTCTGAATAAATTAAAAATAAAACAAAGTAAAATCATGATGAGCCCTGCATACCAAAGAGAAGGGTCATGTTCACCGAAAAGTCCAGCTATGATATTTTAATTCAACTTTATGAGGTCAAAATTTTTTAAATAAAAATAAAAATTAACCATGCACAGATTAACTGTTCATGATAAGGTCTATAGCAGGGTTCCTCAAATCTTGCCCTGGAGGGCCAATGCCCTGCAGAGTTTAGCTTCAACCCTAATCAAACACACCTGAGCAAGCCCCTCAAGGTCCTCAGGATCCAGAGAAAATCACAGGTAAGTGATTTTTATCATGGGTTTGAGCTAAACTCTGCAGGCAATGGCCCTCCAGGACCGGATTTGAGGATTTTGATTGACACTGATCTATAGTATAGAATTAATTTTCATTTAATGCCTAGTTTAAACGTTACAAGGGAGTTCACAACATTATAGTGTACGGTATGAAAAATGGATATTCATTTTGAGATTTACTAAAGATTACATTTATCAGTGTTATTAAATTAACTAATAATTAGTTAACCATGTTAGATAATGGAAATGAGTACAAATAAATATACAATATCAGTCCATATCTCATATTAACCATTACTAATCAATTGAAAAAAAAATTATAAATATAAATAGAAAAAAATTATAAAATTAAAATGTATATGTATATAATATAAATATTGGCCAGTAATGAAAGCAGTGTAAATATATGTGCTATCAGGGAACATAAATGCATAGATTGTATTTTTAGCATGCTGTCTAAATGGGATACTCACATGTGCATCATGTCTTCGTGCTGTGGTTCATGTTTCACCTGTGGGTTGACAATGGCGGGATGGGGGATTCCCGTGGCATGGGGTCCAGGAGGGCCTGGTACCATGTGATGAGAGAACCTGATAGCAAAACATAATGTGTGTGGGTTAATGCGTTGTTCATTATCAACATCCTAACCTTCTTAACTTCATCTCTAAAATAAAATGAAATGAAATGAAATGAAATGAAATGAAATGAAATAAAATAAAATACTGGATTGCATGGCCTAATCATGAATAAATAAATAATAAACAAATAAAAAGGTCCGATACATCTTCACAATTTTTCTGGATTGAATGGCCTAATCACTAAGAACAAAAATAAAAAATAAAAAAATAATAAATTATATACACATATACAGTATATATAGCAGATGTATTAGAGCTATTTTTGTCAAGTTGAGACAATACAATTAGCTACATAGATTTATTTATTTCATACTTTTATTTATTTGTTTTTATACTTATAAGTATAAAAATAAATAAATAAATCTATGTAGCTAATTTTATTGTCTCAACTTTACACAAATAGCTCTAATACATCTGCTGACGAGCACTCAAAACCATTAGTTTCACGTTGTCATCAAAAAACGTTCTTTTAATTGTTACCATTTGGCCATGTGTGCACTCACCATCCCAGAGGAGGGGTCATCTGTCCAACTCCCCCAGGGGAAAGGGAGTAGAAATTGGGAATGTCCGGTCCAGGATGATGCCTGGGCATACCTGCTTCAGGATAAAAAAAAAGTGGATGAGAAAACGACATTGGCGTGTGTTAGTGTGAGATAGACACATCTGGAGAGCAGCAGTGTGGCATCAGTGTGTGCTGCACAGTTGGGCCCTACGGTCCGGTGTGGCGCATAAGCAGATCAGGGGATAATTAGGAATACTTTTGCGCTGTTCTAATAAGCCTTGCTGATATGATTCACGCTGCTTATGGATGTCAGTTGGCCTACAGTACTAAGCTTCTCAACTTCACTCCAAACACACGCATGCACGCTCACACATACACACATTTGCACCAAGGTCAAGACTGTGTTTCTGTATAAAGACTTAAATCAAGGAGGGAAAAAGTGAAGCAAGGCCCTAGGGCTAACTTAAACTGTCAAAGGGGCATCCATGTACGACAACAAAGCCCAAGGGATATATATATATACACACACACACAGCAAGAACATGCAGTTTAAAAACAACCCCTGCATCTCCAACTCATAATTTTTCTCTCCATTGTTTCACATGGAGCTCAAATTGTGCAGTCTGTTACAGCAAAAGACTAAAATGGGTATTGAATTACTGTTAACTACTGGCTAACATAATTTTCTCCTCCTGCGCAGCCTAGGTGACATCAGCGGAAAAGGAAAATCATTTAAGAGGCAGAGTTTGATGAAAGATTTTAAGATAAACACTTGTTCACAGTAGAATCAGGAATGTGTATTTAAGTGGCAAATAGGGTCTATTTTTGATTTAATGTCAACATTCTGTACTAAATGAAAGAATTAAATCATGAAACACTGCACATATATTCCAGAAACACATCTTGAAAAGGCTAATCGCTCACATTTTCTTCATGTAAGTGTATTATTTTCAATTCCACCCTCAGCATATTATGTCTGATGAATAAGTGACTCCATGTTTGTGTTTGTATATGAAAACAGAGCAAGTTTTGGGTCACTGGCCAATCTGCTGGTGGCATGCGGCCTCATTCAGGCTATTTATAACTCTCCAGACCTCCTCCACTTCATCACATCCTGCCTGCCCTCTCCCTCACCGGTCGTCACAGAGGTGAGCGTAAGCCAGAGGGAGCACATATGGAGTTGGGTTCGCGTGCAACAACGAATCTCTCTGGCTCTTTTAAACTTTAACCCCACCTCTTTACACTGACTTGGGGGAAAGAGGATTCTAGTGAGAATGAGATTGTCTCTTCGGATCAGTGATAATAGAGAAAGAGTGCTTAAAACACCAGGAAATAACATTACAACACATAGAAACAGACTTAAAGGAAAAGTTCACCCAAGACAATCATTCTGTCAGCCTCATGTCTATCTAATCCAGCATTTATTTCTTCTGTGGAACACAAAAGAATATATTTTGGAGAATGTTGGTAACCATCCAGTTTTGGTCACCATTGACTTCCATTGTACTGACAAAAAAACACTGACATTTCTCAAAATATTATATTATGTTTCACAGAAGAAAGTCATGCAGGTTTGGAAAGACATGAGGGTGTAGTAAAATTACAGATTTTTCAATTTTGGGTGAAAAAATGAAAATGCCCCTTTAAGGGACAAAATAAAATTGAATACATTTTGAACCATACTGTATCTGGTTTCCCTTTGTTTTTAGAATATTTATAAAATTATAAATTTAAATATTAATAATAATAATAGCTAATAATAATTTGCCTATTCAAAAAAACGTCTCTTTTCCGTGGATGTAACCAAAAAGATAATAAATGTATATTCTTTTTTATAAAAATAAAAAATATTAACCAATAATATCGGAGCCTACATTTCAATTCAGTCAAATCCCAAAGAATAAAATCTACATAACTCTACATAATTCCCCACTGAACATTCTGTTTTACTCAAAAATGTCAAAATAGATTCAATGCTTTTAGTTAAAAGTGATGCCATTTTTTTAATGTTACATTACTTAGCCTAACTTAATGTACAGATTCAACTAAAAGTATTCCACTTTGTACATTGATTTCTCTGAAAATCAGACGTGATTGGAGGTGGGACTATCTGTTTTCTGTCTTTAAGTCATAGTTCTAAATTGTGGTTGTAAATGACTTTAATAATGTGCAATGAACTGGAGTGTATTTGTGCAGTTTGAATGCGTTTACCTTGCTTGGAATTGATGTCCTGTGGGTGATGTCCCGAGTGTGGGCCAGGTGCGAAGTGCTCATCGCTGTATGTGATCAGAGGGGTGAGGGGGTGAACGGCATGGGACGGCTGGACCACTGGCACCTTATTTGACTGCAAAACACAGAGGGAAAAACTGATATTGTAACAACTTCAAATGTGACCGAGGCATTCAGACTAAGAACAAATGGGCAATGAGCCACCAAAGTTGAGCACCTCACCAATGATGATGTGTGGATTGTGTACTGCAGTATTTTGGGGCAGAAACGAATGAATAAAGAAGGGGGTTGGGAGAGACGGAGTGTGGGTTAGAGGAGGAGAGAATGAGAAACAGGGAGGGAGGGAGGGAACGCCACAGGGCAGAGGCAGACCAGAGGTCTCGGGGCTGAAGATCAAAGGGAATCATTAGCCAGTGAATAAGGGAGTTCATCACAGAGCCCCGACCGTCTGCGGTGGAACTAAGCAGGGTTAATCACGTCAGCAGCGGACTCAACACACACACACACACACACACACACACACAGATCTGATCTGACTCACAAAGCAATGCTCAGCACACCACAAAAGCACATCAAGTACACGGTGTTCAAGAACATGTAGCAATTTTTCAGATAATTGGTGAGCTTCTCCTTTACCTGGCCTACAGATGATCTATTTCTGTCTTATGTCTAAAATTGTGTATTTTTGAGATGTAAAATGCAAAATATCTTAAATGGCAAACTCTGGATTTGCATTGAGCCTAAAGTCAAAGTTGGGGGCTTTGGATCAATTTTAGAATCATGGTGGAAACTAATTTGGTACCGGTCATAAGCTGTAACCGTGAATTTTGACTATATCATTTAATTTGTATGCATTTGTGTAACTCGTGGTTACTATAGATAACTAAACTGAAACAAACATTAAAACCATGAAAAAAAAAAGTTATTACTTCAAATAAGTTAAATAAATAAAAATAAAAGTTGTAACATATCATTTTCAATTAGTATAACTTGATGTACTAAAACTAAAACTGAAATAAAAAATGAACAAAACTACATTAATCTTATGTCTAAAATTGTGTATTTTTGAGATGTAAAATGCAAAATATCTTAAATGGCAAACTCTGGATTTGCATTGAGCCTAAAGTCAAAGTTGGGGGCTTTGGATCAATTTTAGAATCATGGTGGAAACTAATTTGGTACCGGTCATAAGCTGTAACCGTGAATTTTGACTATATCATTTAATTTGTATGCATTTGTGTAACTCGTGGTTACTATAGATAACTAAACTGAAACAAACATTAAAACCATGAAAAAAAAAAAGTTATTACTTCAAATAAGTTAAATAAATAAAAATAAAAGTTGTAACATATCATTTTCAATTAGTATAACTTGATGTACTAAAACTAAAACTGAAATAAAAAATGAACAAAACTACATTAAAAAAAAAATTCTTAAAACCTATGAATATGAAAACGGAAAATATAAAAAATAAAACTCTTTCAAAATATTAATAAAAACTACAATAATATCTCTGATACTAAAATAACATTGGTGTAGCTTTGATGAAAAACAGCAATAAAGTTTGCCAGAAAAGTTTACGAGGAGCAAATCTATTTACCATTGAACAGTGTGGTAGAATGAAATAGCACATTTAATGCACATCCTTTGCCCTTCATTTAGTTGCACTAGCTTTAAAAAGTGTTCTATATTTGTTAGGAAGAGCAAAACGAGAGAAAAAAGTAAAAAATATTACCTAATAAATCTAATTTATTCTGACCAAAGTCATTTGAACACACATTACATTTGTTCACTGAGTGGGAAATTCCCAGGAGGACTTAGGAAGCTTATGATCAAACCAAAAGCATTTTAAAAAATGATTAAAATGTCCTATGAAATCAATCTAAATGCAAAAACAAACATGAACTCACTTAGAGAGAAAAGTGCAAAAAACAGTTATTGATTGTATGCTGTTCCTAAGGTTAATCTGTATTGAATGTTCAACCGCAGAACTTGCGAGAGAGGCGAGACGGGTAAGAAGTGGCCCACCCGTGCCACAGGCAAAACTCCCACAGGCATGAACGAGCGGTTTGTCCAAATTTGGGAGCAAAGTTTGCTGTTTCCAACCAGCTAATTAGCCAGAGAGGCAGGTGTAGGGTGCCATTTCCTCGGCAGACGTACTGCTGTAAACCCACGGGGCGGAAGGAGTGTGTGCGTCTGCGCTTGGGAGGGGGGGTTATTTTGGAGTCTCCCAGACACGGGACAGAAGCCGAGCGGGGTGACGATGATATGAATGGCATTCTCTGGAAAGATCTGAGCTTTGATAACTTTCAACAACACTCGGAGTTCCAAAGACATCAGAAATGCCTACATTTTCCAATGCATTTTTGGGATTCTTGAGTGTAAGCTGATGATACACAATTGTAAATTTCTGTATTAGTAAATGCTTTCGAAAATGACAGATGTAGGACAGTGTTTCTCAACCAGGGGTCCGTGGACCCCTAGTGGTCCTTGACATAAGGCCAGGGGGTCCGTATAAAGTATGAATTTTTGTATACATTTTGTATATTTTGACATGACATGTTCCCATGAAAGAAAAATCCAATATAGCTGATGATATGGCCAAATACTGGACAAGTCACCTAACTTGAATTATACATTAGACTGCATTTGGTCCTCACAAAGACACAAAGGATACATAGATGAGTGAGTTTTGTTCTGGGGGTCCTTGAGGATGGTTCTGAATTGGACTGGGGTCCGGTACGCCAAAAGGTTGAGATTCACTGATGTAGGACATGCTCCTGGATCCTTTGAAAAACAAACATAGTCCTAACCCTATCCCTAACCCAAACCCTATAAAATCAAAGCAAATGTTAGGTTGATAAGGTTATTCAAACCCCAAGCCCTAAACGAATCCCTAAAATATGCTGGGAATGTTGTTCCAAGACCAACAAGGATGTTGATCCAGGAGTATGTCATATTTGGCTAAATCAAGTAGGGGTATAGCAGCTATTATAATTAACCACTTTCCAAAGGTTATTCCACCCTGCTTTTTGGGTAATAATAATAACTTAAACATATTATTTTAAAAACTTTGCTTTACTTCAGTGCAAAGGAAACAAACTGCATCCAGCTGAAATATCCATTTTGAGACCAAGAACAAGCCTCTGCCAACCGGTCCCATCTGCAGTCAAGCGAACAAACTCGCAATTGGTACTGGGTGAATGTTATGTACCTAATTAATATTCATGAGCCAGACTGACAAGAATTACCATGGGTCAGATTCTGTGCCACAGAAATGTTGACCGACACCTAAAGCCGATGATTATTTGTATGATAAGACAGTGATTACCAGGTGAAATCACATGCTTAACATGAAACTGGGGAATAGAATAGAATTGTTTTTAATGTTGTAAAAAAAGAAAAGAAAACAATATTAAGAAATTAAAAACAATAATAAAACATCTGCTTTGATGTTTTAAGAAGCAATAAAATACTTTTTTAAAAATTAAATTATCTTATTAATAGTTCAGTCCAGTATGCGATTTAAATACGGTTAAACTCTTGGTCTGAGGTGATGGCTAATCTGGACGAGTAGTTTTTAAAAGGGTCTTATCCTACCTTAAGGAAGCCTTATCCCTGACTCTGCCTCATTACTAATATGTGACTGGGGGCCAGTAGCTACTGAAAAAGGTCCTCACTGGAAGACTGCATGATAGCATCCTTACCCCCTCTTCATTTGACGCCTCTCAGCTCTTTTTGGCTTTTCCTCTGGGAGAGAGATAAGAGGCAAGCATATTTTTCATTTAAGCCCCTAGTCTCTGTCTCGGAGTAAAGAAGAAAAAGAGATACTGAGTAGTGGAGGAAAAACTTAAAACAGTTTGCGTTAAGGAGTCCATGCAAGCATCACGCAAAAAACACCACGACTCTCCAGAATGACAATACGGGGTCCTCGACTTACGGCAGCTATGAAAAGTGGGAGTTGGCACTTTGCGTTCCACCTTATTCGATCGGGGCCTCTTTTAGGTCCTCTCAGTTGCAGCTGTCAGAGCCCATTTCTCTCAACTTCTTAATAAACTGCCATCTCGGCGCATTGCATAAAGCTAAAATTCCAGCAGGGAACCTCAAGACTGCTGTGCCAATTTTCAGGGGTCCCCGAGGCACAACCTCAAAAAGCATCCACTTTTCCGAAAAAAGGCAAAAGCAATAACATGTCAAATTTAAAATACATTTAGCCTTCCGAAAATGTGGTTGCCTTTAATAAACTAAGAGAGGGCTTGGTACTTTTGGCTTTCCGTGGTCTTAAATAAAAGTCACGCAGAGTGACTCACCGCCACTCAAGGCTATTCAAATCCTTCCAGGTGGTTTGAGATCACGAGCTGCGCCACCCCGTTCCCAACCCGGCTCAATGACGTATTAAATTAAAAACACTTTCACACAACCCGACCAGGAAGTGGCCGGACACCCCAGCTGACCACAGGAACCCGGGTCGGATGGTGCCATGGGGATTTATCCCCAAGGATCCCTCAGAGTTTTCACAGGCCAGGGTGGCAGGATATAGCATGGACTTACCTCCCCCGTTCTCTCTTTTATTATGAAGAAAAATAATAGGCTTAGATCCTTCTATTCATATTTGCAAAGAGGCGGTGCCGATTGAAAAGAAGCATGTCCATTTAGGATTTTATAAGCAGGTCTGGCCAAGCCTGCCTCTAGAGCCCCACAGATGTGGTTTTAAAAGAAGTTTCATTGTGCAGAACTCAAGCTGGCTGAGGGCCTGCAGAAAATCCAGAGGAAAGAGGGAAAAGCTAGAGTTCAGGAAATAGCAAAATTGGGAGTTGGGAGACAAAATGGACATGGTTCAGTTCAACAACCTCTCCATGAAAGCACCACTACTTCAACCAATCAGCACGGAACGCTGAAGACTAATGTCCAGCTGGTAACCCTTTTCTGAATTTTCCCAGAAAGAGTTTTACCATCCAGACATGACTTTCCTATCCTAAAACCAGTTCTGCAATCATCCAAGCACCGTCTGCTTTCCTTCCCAAAACCGACCCAGGCTCATTGGAAAAAACATGCCTGTGGCGACATTTCTGCAAAATTATATTACGTTGCTTCTTGCACGTAATATCATTTTGCAGAAAGTTCTACTTTAAAGGTGAAATGTCCAGTGAGTAGCACTAAAAGCGTTTTATCCTAAATTGATTTATGTGAATTTGGCTACGTTTCATTACATTGGTTGTTTTATGTATTGCAACAGTGGTGCTTAAAAGCTAAACGCTCTATCGTGTTAGAAAATGACGTACCACCTACACTAAACCTAACTAATAGTGTTAACAAAAGAAAATGTGAGATAATGCATTTGATTAAAGAAACCATGATATTTTAGCTTGCTTTTACAATTGTTTGAGCTCTTTTATCGCGACTTGTGTTTCACAAGATTCTCACCCGAGCGTTTCGTGTCGCAAATGCAATGTTGTACCAGGTGCGCTACCGAGCAAGTTTACTACATCAGAAAGCCACAGAAAGTTGTTGGTATTTTATTGCCACTAGTGTTTATTCCCAATGAAAACTGCAGTAAATTGTATGTACAGACAAAATTTTGGAGTTTTGCAAAAATGTAGGTAGAAGTGTGTTTTTCCAATCAGCCTATGTTGCCCAAAACATTGTCAATGTTAGCAACAAGAGTTTTCTTCGCACCACCAGCCCTTTGTCCTCCACTCAATTATCTCATTTCCGTGGTGTTGGGGAGAGGGGGGTGGTTTATAATAATCTCTTCCCTCCACTGTAATTTATATGCAATGAGGACTCCTCATGCCCGTGGCTAGAATAAAGCGGCTGTGTGAAAGAGCGAGAGGTGTTTTGCAAACATTTGAAGAGTTGGCAACTTAAGCGCTAACGACAGATTGCCATACAGCTACAAATCTAGGTGAAATCCATTCACACTGTTTACCTACAAGAGAGAAAGAGAGAGAGATGCCCGCACATGAATAAAAGCAAATTAAAGAGTAAATGCATGGGCAGGTAGGTTCAAACAAGTCAGGTTGTTCTCTGCTCAATACTCCACACTAAGCATTTTTAGCATAATGACGATTACCACAGAATTTTCAATTAATCCTTTGTTTTTATAAAGCAATAGTTGAAATATTGCATATAATTTTGAACAGGTAAGATCCAGTAAGTGATTCTATCATATTTCTTTGTCTCATCTACACTCTTAAAAATAAAGGTGCTTCACGATGCCATAGAAGAACCTTTTTGTCTAAATGGTTCCATAAAGAACCTTTAACATCTGAAGAACCTTTCTGTTTCACAAAAGGTTCTTTGTGGCGAAAGAAGGTTCTTCAGATTACAAAAAGGTAAGAAAGAGATGGTTCTTTAAAGAACCTTTGACTGAATGGTTCTTTGTAGAACCAAAAATGGTTCTTCTATGGCATCGCTTGAAGAACCTTTTGAAGCACCTTTATTTTTAAGAGTGTAGTCTATGTCAGCATTATGTTTAATTCTTATGGCTATACTTTGGAAACAGTGTGTATTGTAATAGTGATAATAAGAGGAATGAGTTGAAATTATTTTCCACAGTAAGTTGACATTCGCACAAAGGTAACTTATTGAACACTGTAAATTCCTTTAAAGCACTGTACCAGAAAGGCGACTAACTTTCAAATGCAAAAATACAACCAAAATCAGAGTTTATAGAGTCAGAGTAAATAAAGAAATAAATAAGTGTTAAGGAAAAAGTAATAAAATAATTAAAGACTGAGTTTAAAATGATTGAATTATCGATATAATAAAATGAGTTTAGGAATTATCTTCTGCTGTAAACTGACACAAAGATATCCTATATTTAACCCCAAAAATTCCTTTAAAGCACTGTACAAGAAAATCAGAGTAAACAAAAAAAAAAAAAAACTACAAATTGTTGTCATTTGCTTTAAGTTTTGGACTATTGAAACACTTCACAAAAGACCGGTTCTCAATAGAAACACACCCTGTCCTATCAGCCAAAACAGTTCTCGCCCACAGACACAGACACACACACAGCCAGGTGTTCATACTCGCATTCATTCTCTCATCCAATTGGTAGGAATGCATGACCTTTAAACAACAAAGATGAACACACACACAGTGCCCACTCAAATCGATATATTGGCCCTTTAAAGCCCCAGTAAGTGAGCAACCCCAGTACTGAGCCACCTAAATAAAGAGAGGCCCCCAGTCTAGAGCGGCAGGTTATAAATGGAATGTGATATTGGCAGGACGGCCTGTTAGCTCTGGGGCTTACCAAACCCAATTAATGAAGCGCTCTCATGGCACATGCCACATGCCCAAGGTAACGATACAAACAAGAGGAGGAAGTGAAGGGTGGATGGAGAGAGCGAGAGGTAGAGGAGAGGGGAACGAATGGAGGAAAGCCTGCCCTAAAGGCTTTAAAAGAAAGAGAGAGAGCAAGAGAATGAATGAAAGATGGACCTTATTTTAATCATTCTCAGGGATGAACATTGGCATCAGAACATACACGTTACACCTCAAATCTCACAAAAAAATTAAAAATAAAAATAAAAATGTAAAAGTGCTGTAGTACTGAAAGAAAAATAAATAAGAAATAAAGCAATATGAATAAATAATAGAAAAAGATTTAATCTTCTTTTGTATTTTTACATAAGATAAATAAAAAATAAAAAAGACACTTTACAAAATAGTTGGTACCATGATAAGAGCAGAATTATTTCAATAAAAAAAAAAAGTTATTATTACTACTATTATGAATGAATCAATATGAGTAAATTAATAAAAAAAACAAAATAATAGGAAACCATGTTATTTCCTTTTGTTTGAGAGAGATATATATATATATATCTCTCACCAGCTGTCATCTGCAAAAGGCAAGCATGCGCAGCAGAACTTCAAACATCTCTCATATGCAGCGTTGCATTCTGACAGATGTGAACCATAAAACAAACACAAACGTGATACATAAGCACTGGAACTGCGCCAACCTGAGGCGATGCACGGACGAGGGATTTAAAGCTTGTTGAGAATAAAATACAGTATTTATCAAGACAATAAGGCAACAAGGATGCTTCCTAACAGACAACACAGGATTAACCGAAAAGTGAAAAGGGTTGAGAGTAGGTTTTGATAGCAATCGACAGACTGCACTTTTACAATAGAAATATACAGACTTTGCTGATTGGTTGTGAAGTGACGTGTCACAGTTTTGCATTGTGTGGAGGTTATATAAAGGTTTGGCAGGGATTCTCAACATCACGCTGCACGTTCACCTTGTGGCTTATGCAGGGCTCATTCTCACAGCAGGACCTGGCCACTTCAAAGCGCCACTGAAAGGTCAAACATTCCACTGGAGTGGACCCATCAGCGGGTAGCGTGGCATCCACTGACCAAACACACAGACAACGTGCCATTAGTATGCATTCTGACACAAACACAGTCACATACATTAAACTTTAAAGCCAACCCGGTGTCTACGTGCCAAACGCATGCATCCGTGATCCTCACAACCTTGTTGGAAGTGCAGAAAGCATATGAATGAACACTTGTTTATTCCTTGTTTTCATACTGAGCCAGCTCTCGCTCTCACTCGGTTATTTATGGAAGGCAGATTCTCCAACATAATCAAACTGGCCAATTGCATGCTAGTGCTACACCTTGACAAACAACAGAAAAGCAGCAGCTCAAAAGCAAAGCACAAACGAAAGGACTGCAATTTTCTTGCAAACGTATAGTAGGGGCGCTTTCTGGTCTTCTGATTAAATCACTAAGGTTTGAACAGTATTAGCACATAACTTGTCCAGCACCATTGGTGCTACAGACATGAATGATACCTCAAATCATGCGGCGATCAGATCAGAATTGTTATTGATAATGATAAAACTACAGAAAGCAACTAAACTAATAACATAAAATTCAAATAAATAAATAAATATTTTTTCATCGAAATAAAATAAATAAAAACATTTTTATTTAAATAAAAGTATTTAAGTTTATTTTAATAAATATCAAATTAAAAGATTGAATATATTTCATTTTAAAATTGTTATCTTGGTTTATTTCATTTTTTTTTATTAAAATAAAAATGGAAAATACATGTAATTATTTTAAATATTATTTGAATGTATATTTTATTTTAATTCTTTCAAATAAATAGATAAAATAAAAGAATAAAAACCATAAATTGTATTAATATAAATAAATATATTTTGTCTTCATTTTTATTTTATCAAAATAAAAATTTAAAATACATTTAAATATAATTTCAATACTTTAAAATAAATAAATAATATATAAAAATTAAATATTTTTTTTAAATTTAAAATAATAATAAAATAAAATTATATACAAATAAACTGTATTTTTAAATATAAATAATAATACATAAACATGTCCTTGGATGCTCTACAGAAATAACTGGCATCACCACAAAGTAGAGAACAGATTTATTACCAAAAAATATTAAATAATTAATTTAGCCTTTTCAACTTTTCAAATTACTGTGCTAGTTTAGAATAGCTCAGAATAGCTTAGCACATGCAAAGCAACTACCACCTATAATCATGGTGATTTTGCATGAGTGATCGGCACTTAAAAATATATTTTTTTCCCTCAAAATATAAAAAAAACATTTGTTTCTTCTATTACAAAAATAAAAATGGAGCAGCAGGAGAAGAGAGAGAGAGATATATACAGTATATGTCAAGTTTCAGAGTCATTTTTAAGCAGGCGTTTGAAGAGGTGGGATTTGTCTGGCATGTGCAGACGGTGTTTTGCCGGCACATTCACACAGGTATACGGCACATAAATGGCTGCCACTCTGGATTTAGGAGGAACTTGCAGCGAGGGGAGAATGAGACCTGCGGGAGAACTTGTGATGGAGGGGTGGAACAATCCGCTCCCTCTCTCTCCCTCGCTGCAGGGCAGGAGGCTCAGGTTAATGTTTGAGTGAAGCGGTGATACGCTGCCGCACGTGTGTTTGTTACCGTGTGAGCGTGTACACGTGTGAGCTCACAAACTGTACCTGCAACATCAGAGCGGCTATGGTGAATGGAGCTACTTCAGATGCTGGGTAGTGACCTAGTTTCACACTCACAGCAACAAAGCCTGAGCTTTATGGCCCAGAGTTAGGGATTGAGATGAGAAGAAAAGAGGAAGCGGAGCAGGGGGAGGGTGGGAAAGAGACAGAAGTCTACAACGATTGAAAGCAAATTAACATAGCAGAAGATGTGGCTTTCTGCTCTGCACACGTCATATACAGTCAATAGTTGCATGCACAGACAGAGGTCTCCATTAAAAGGCGAATGCACTAGACTTTGAGCACACAATTTCTTCGTATGACATCATGCTCTGCGGCATCTTTTTTTTTTTTTAAAGCCCAAATAGCAAAAAAATAAATAAAAAATTGCAAAAACATACAACCTCCTCCAAAGCTGCAGCTTTAAAATATATGTTCTTTTAATTCAGCAAGACGTATCAATCTTCTATTAGTGACGCATCTTCACCTCATTTAAATTTTCAGCTCACAGTTCACTAAAATTGAAGTTTGGAATGCAACAAAATGCTAAACTTCTTCGCATGAGCTTGTTTTTCTGGGCTCCAGCATTTGCATGCATATGAATAGAATTCAATGAAAGGAAAAGTGTAGTGTGTCTTAATAAACCCACTTCTATATCACAAGCATATTGTTATGTTTACATGTGAAGTGTGCAATTTCTAGTCTGCAGCTTATAGCATTCACACACATTGAAAATAAATGGTGTAGAAACCATTTTCACTCAGAAACTAACAGTAAATGTAACAAATCCTTACAAAAAAATTACAGGCAACACATTGAATTAAACAGGAAACGTTTAAGCAGAAAAAAAGTCAAATGTATTACAATATTGTTTTTATTTATTTACAACTTCAAAAAAATATTTTTTTTGCAAAATTATTAATCAAAATTCTTTACAGCCAGAAACGTCATGGGTTTGAATGCAAGAAATCATAAAATCATAATGTACAGTAAGTTACTTTCGATAAAGGCACCAACCAAATGCATAAATGTAACATTTCTATGAAACGGCGGAAATAACGAATAATATGAAATTGAGAAAACGGTCAATAAAGCTTGTTTCTTAAGAGAACTGTGATCTTCTGTATGTTTGGAAACAAAAAATGTTTCAGTTACTTTTGGTGCCATTAGCCCTGCAAAAATTACATGTTCAACCTTTAAAGTGGAATGTGATACAGTGTTTTTAGCACATTGCTGTGTTTACTAAAGTGACCTGGGTTATTGCATACTGCAATAACCTCTCTATGATGTTCTGGTCACAAAATATAACTCGGGTCCCTCTTTAATACAGGCTTATAAAATATTGGTTTAATTTAAAATGAAGTCTAATCGCTAAGAAAAAAATAACAGCATATGTCCTCAAAAGACTGTATGATTTGAGGCATCATTGTTTCCAAAGAATAAAAAAAACAACTTCCAGTTATTTCCAGAGATTACTTTCTTACTATTTATTTGAAATATAACCAGACAAGACACAAAAATTGTCTCTGTGCTTGTTATTTGTGCAGTTTGCAGAGATACTTTAAAGTAAACATACTTCTCAAAGGGTGCAAGAAATCAAAACCGGTTCTGACAGATTCAAGAGTGAATACATCTCAATAAGACCGCGGGATCAATTGTAACAACCCTACATCTTCACTCTTTTATCACATAAAGTCTTTGTCGCACTGTTTTGCTTGTAGGTAGGACAATACCACATTACGCACAAACCTCTCATATAAATGTGGCCTCCCCACATTGTTAGGGAATTAGCTAGTTAACCTCAACACAACTGCTTTTCAATTTAGCATCAGCCAGTGAAAACCCTCAGTCTGAGAGCACACACACACACACACACACACGCACAATAATTCCCGGAGAACAAATGACTTCTCCCAACCCACGCATGACTAGGGAGCACTTCAACGAGCTCTTGAAAGTCGGCTCACATGCAGGACGGGCACCTCCCCCTGTTAGATACTTTTGAAGGAGTACTTTTGTGACTATTGTCCATACTAAAGCAAACAAAACATGGGCTGTGTGCAAACAAGGCGAGACACGGTGGAGGAGTATGCAAACGTGCACGAGGTCTTTGTTTTCCTGACTCTCTGTGATTTAACTCAGAGATAATGGGATAGGAGAGGGAACGGGCCCAAGTCCTGGGCCAACCAAAATAAAACTGGCTTTTGTTTGATGAAGATTCAGAAAATTTGCCTAACCGTTGGGTTGGTAAATAAAGTGTAAATAAATAAGTGTAAATAAAGGTGTCATGTGCTGCAACAATCAGATTTCCAAGAAGCTTTGAATTAATGTTCAATCTCAGAATGAGTTCGTAACTAACATCACATCTTGGTTATGTAGATACAATCAGTCAGTCGGTCTAATGCAGTTAGGTTACTTCTCAAAATAGCTCTAATAATTGCAAACTAAATCCATAATGCATAAGCAGCCTGAGCACCATTTTCCATGGATGTATGCCATCTCAGATACCTAAATATTGATCAAAGACCAGGTATAAATCTCAGCGTATGCCAGGCAAACCTATCTAGAGTATTCTGCTGGAATATGAATTATACCACTAACGTTGGAGACAGATGCTTCCTGGATGGAGCTTTCCAAAAGCTAGAAAATCCTGAAACTCCACAATGTGCTACACAAATCACAGCCAATCAGAATATATTTAGATTTGGGGGTCACCTGTGTGCTAGTTTACTTCTAAAAGTAAAAAAAAAAAAAAAGTAAATACATGCATTGAACATTTACAATCTTCTGTTAAAATTGACAAAAAAATATATATATATTGATGACTCGTATTGCACTCATAAAATGCTCTCAAGAATGACAGATATCACCTTTCTGTAATTACCTTTCTGAATAGCAACAGCAAGTAGCAACTCATGGTTTGTAGCTATTATGCAACTAAAGGCTTTTGGTGAAAAAAGCCCTTTTTGTCCACTGGAAATTTGTGGAAAACCCTTTTTCAGTCTTTTATTGACACCTTACTATGGTTGTTTGCATCAATAACAGCCCTAAGGTCAACAACAGATGAGATATTTTAACACATTTGTGTTTATATAAAATGCTTACATGCTAGATCATTTGAAATATAGCTTCAACATCCCGGTCAAGATATTTCGGCCCATCTTCAAATCTCACCAAGGTATCAATTGCTTCCACCTACCTTTATGATTCTACACACAGCCAGTCCACGTCATACTACCAAGCGTTCAAACACACCTGTACAATTTGGAATAATAGTGAGTCATCAAAACTATCAAATAACACTACTGTAGCAACAACTTTTTAAAAAAATATATTTTGTTATATAACTTAAATATATCAAGATTTTGTTTGCATAGGAGTCAATCTTATAGGTCCTATAACTGGTCAACATTTCTTGACGTTTCAGTGTTTTTAAATCACTTTTTGCCTTCACTGGATCATTTTAAATGGTGTGAGAAATTGTTTTATAACTAACAATACAAACTCCAAACAAAAAATATTTTATTTTATTGAGTATTTTGGAGATTACTGGAGTATGTTGTACAAGAAAATACTATTTCAGTTTGTCTACTTCAAAATGTCACATTTAATTTAATGTGTTACTTCACTGTGAAATTGTGAAATTAACTAGCAATATTTAAATGAAAATGGTTTCTACACCTTTTTTTTTTTACAGCGTATTCTTTCAATTAATAAGATGTCATAAAAACTAACTTCCATAGAATTACAAATGTTTCTAATTCTAAAATACTGTTTAGATGAAGTACAGTATGTCACGTTCCACAGGTTGATAACTTCCCAAAGGTATTTCACATCAGCTAGACATGCATCTACAAAAACATTTTAAGCATTTAAGCAGAAGGCTTCAGATCAAAAGTTTTTAAGATCACGAGAAACAAACTCAGTTAAGTGTGCCCAGACTTTTTACTGTTAGCATTCAAAGGCCCAGCATCAGCATATTTAATTTTATTATTATCTATGCACATCCTTTGGGAGGCACAGGTGCTGTTAATAACCAGAGGTTGAGAGGAGTTGGTATGAGGCACAAAGGCAAAGACGAGCAAATGCAGTCTTGCGGAGTATTTTTATAGGTTTCATCATCCAGCATCAAACAACTGAGGAAAGTAAACAAAGTGCTAGTCATCTCAGGTCTCACATCAGCACCCAAAATGAGTTTGAGAAAGAGAGAGCATATCATACAACAAAATAGGGGGGTGAATAATAGCAGATGTCCTACAAATACAGAAAAGAGTGTATTTGGACACGCAGTCTCATATCAGAGGCTCTATACATTTGTGAAGTGCCCTTCAGTAATAAATGAACACTCCACACAGGTTCAAATCAATTAGTGATAGGGAAAAAAAAATATCACAATGCAGGTCTGTGGAGATCAGGAACAGTAATGCAGAAGGCCAGACTCAGAGATGAAAGATCAGATCAAAGGGGCAGAGCAGTCAATTTGTCTGATGAACCTAACAATAGGCTGACATGAGGGGCACTGGTAATGGTTTATGTAGTTTGTGTAAACCGTGATCTTAGTGTGAACATAAGTTTATAAACATGGTGAAAAAAATACAAAGAATGGAGTATTATATAGTATATATTTAGCATGTAATAGTATACTGTTATCCTCAAGGCTGCATTTATTTGATTCAAAATACAGTAAAACTATGGAAGCCCGTTTCCACCACTGAATACATTTTTTTTTAAATAAATAAAAAAGGTAATTTCGACTTCTCACAATTCTGACTTTTTTTTCACAGACTTGTGAGATATAAACTCACAATTGCGAGTCATAAAGTCAGAATTGTGTGATATAAAGTCACAATTGCGAGGTGATGACTCGCAATTCGGACTTTTTTTCTCATAATTGTGAGATATAAACTTGCAATTGCGAGTTATAAAGTCAGAATTGCGTGATATAAACTCGTAATTGTGAGTTAAAGTCCAATTTTGAGGGGGGCAAAAAAGACTGATATGTTCTCAGAATTGTGAGTTTATATCTCACAATTCTGAAAAAAAAAGTCAGAATTGTGAGAAAAAAAAGTCAGAATTGTGAG
>NW_015505230.1:1228105-1247943 GCF_001515645.1 Sinocyclocheilus grahami
GCAGCTGTATTTTCAGCATCATTCCTCCAGTCTTCAGTGTCACATGATCCTTCAGAAATCATTCTAATATGCTGATTTGCTGCTTATGAAATGTTTCTTATTATTATAAATGTCGAAAAAACTGTTGTGCTGCTTATTATTATTATGGAAACCACTTCACATTCTTTGATGAATAGAAAACATTCTAAATGTCTTTACTGTTATTTTTGATCATTTACATTTTTGATTAATCCTTGCTAAATAAAATAATTAAATTCCTTTAAAATTCTACTAAATACTGAGCAAAGGGTCTGAATATTTAGGACCATGTGATATTTCAGTTTTTCTTTTTTAATAAATCTGCAAAAATGTCAACAATTCTGTGTTTTTCTGTCAATATGGGGTGCTGTGTGTACATTAATGAGGAAAAAAATTAACTTAAATGATTTTAGCAAATGGCTGCAATATAACAAAGAGTGAAAAATTTAAGGGGGTCTGAATACTTTCCGTACCCACTGTATATATATATATATATATCGTAATCCTTTATCAAAATGTAAAAACTTGCTCTATTTCTAAAATGACTTTCTTCTTTTGCTGACTTTACAACGTAACACCAACTTCATGATCCAATAGATTTCTGACAGATAAAATCAATCAGATGCTGATATATAACTATTTTATGTATATGATATATAAAATAATTTTACTAAATAACTTGTATAAAAATGTAAGTAACAAAAAAAAATACATTTTATATATATATATATATTTTTTCATTTATTTATTTTTTTTTCATTTAAAATGATATTATAAACATACACATATAACATTTAATTTCAGCAATTAACAAAAAAATTTTTTTTAATATATTTTATTGATGTTTATATAAATTTATATATTATAAACATGCATGCATAAAAATAAATTTTTATATGCAATTTTGTGCACATAAAAATGTATTTTTACATGCAATTTTGTGCACATCTCATTTGTCCTTATAAAATGATATTATGTAGTCTATATATTGCAGTCACACTTGGCTGCGGAACACCGCAGAAAAGCTCCATCCATTGGATAATGTGTTTCTGTTGCCATCAACATAAGCAAGTGTATTTTTCACAAATTGGACACCTCCAGGGGCGGGATAGCTGCCCCGTTACAGTCTAATGTGGGAAAGCCTGGAGGCTGGGGGTGGGTGTGTTGGGGTTGCGGAAGGGGCAGAAACGGGTACACACTCCACTACAATAGCTGGGCCTCGTTAGCTCTGTAACAATCCCACTGCCCACGCCACCAAAACATCGCCGACATAAATATGGGGACATCTGCAAGGGTAATCACTGCATTGTGCTCCCATTTTCTGCTCTGCTGGACGGCAACAGGGCAGCCTGCTTTTCAACACCTCCCTCCCTCCGCCGGCCCTCCCTTCCCTTCCCGGCCTCGGCTCCGTTTCTGGGGTCAGAGTCCCTCAGGTAACCAAACCCTCTGAGACTTGTGCTGAATTACATGTAATTACTCCCACAATCTGATTGATTTTGGCCTGAATAGGGCAAAAGGACACCTTTAACTTCCTGCTGCCCTCTTTCAGTGTATCTTTGTCACTTTTTTTCTACGTTTCTCATCTCCATTCGCACCCCCCCCCCATTCTCATCCGTTTCTATGCACAACAACCCCCTCTAATTCCCCACACCATCCCTCGCTCACCCTCCCCTTTTCTCTCTCTCTCCAGCGCTCATGAAACGAAGCCAAGACTCTTCATCTAGTAGGAGGCAGAAGGCTTTGAAGAGATCAAAGCCAAGGCCGCGAGCAGTTGTGCGCCCTGGGAATATGCCGCAGCTCTCTGCTCCACAGCCCCCTTTTTTCCAGCGTCATGTCGGATTGCAGCTGGATTGCATTTCACCAGTTTTCTTAATGCTCTCGGTTTTGACTTTGACATCACTGATCCCCCCCAACACACACACGCACACCTTCAACACAAATGAGTGAGAAGGGAAGACAGAAAAAAAAGACAAAAGCAAGGGAGCGAAGGAGAGAAATCAAAGAGAGCGAAGTTAAAATGAAAAAGCTGGGTAAAGAAAGGAGTAAAAAAGAAGGAGGAGAGGGAGCAAGAGAGATTGACAGGGTGATTTTCATTTTCACAACTCCATAATTGGCCAGTTCAAAGGCGGATGAAAAAAGGAAGCATTTGTTTTCAATTCTGCGGCAGATATGAAAGGAGCGACAAACTTTTACGAGTTTCCCAAAAATTAAAGACAGGCTCTTTTCACATTCAAAGAACAGAGTGTTTTTTATGGCCAAGACCACACAAAAAGAGCTGATAGCAAAGCCCTCCCCTCCCGTCCGGTGCAAACATGAGTTGACTGACTATGAGAAATAGAAAGAGTCTGAGAATTCGGAGGCAGAGGGATGGTTTGCTGTGCAACACAAAGAGAGGGAGTGAGTGAGTGAGTGCACATAAGAAAGGAGGGGGGGGGGGGGGCTACATCTATACATCCATTAAACAGCCTTGCTAATAAAGCCTGGTTGCAAGCCATCTTTTGTACTGTAACTCCGAGAAACCCTTTACCAAACTCCTACACCAGGGAGCATGAATATTTCAGTGGTGTCTGATCCAGCCCAGCAAAAAAAAAATAAAAAAAAATAATGAGCTTCAGAAAAATATGAAAAATGTAAACCTAGTGGCACAAAGCCTCTATTGATCAGTAAAAAGCAGTGCAAATGAAGTTCAGAGATGCATGCATGCATGCTAACAATGCGGTTCCAATCACTGTCACTGACGAATTTCTCTTGAGATGACGACTGTTTGACAAGTCGCTCAACTTGGTGTTTCTACACGCTGCTACAGCACAAAAACTACCAATACTACGCAATCTCCAACAGTTATCCAATTAGCGTGATTTGATAGAAGAGGGTTATTGACTTGCATCTAATGTTGCTTCTCAAACAAACAATTGTAAAATTAGAAAAACATGGGGATTTCGGGTCATCCGAGACTAAACAAGCTTCAACTGACACTGGGAATGGGAATACACAAAATGAAGCAACAAATATTAAATGAAAAGGAGTAAAAAACATCAATGAATAAATGAAAATGAAAAATGAAAAACAAACAAAACTGAGACGAGAGCAGCAGCTACTATTTTCAAAAGAAAGCAGGGCTTAAAAAGGCTGCTGGAGGGTGATGGAGGTCACAGCCGGGCCTGGAGACATAACATGCAGGAAAAGTGATGACAACTGTGGTGCAAAGACAAAACACAACGTGGCACTTCGCTTGCATGTGCCCTCATGATCATCTCAGCAGGTGCTCCCGCTGGTTTGCATAATAGCTGAGCAGTATATATAGGGTATATATACATTTGTAGTATATATAGGGTATATATGGTTGTCTAATAAACCTGACATTGCATAATATGAATATTTTTGTTAAATCACATCTGCTAAAAATCTGGATGGACATATATATAGCATATATGTGTGTGTGTAGGCAAATGGGACTAGCAGAGCTAAGATAAATAAACATAACTGCACTGCTTGAATACACACAAAAGCAATTTAATTTGGACAATCCCTTTAGAATATCAGAGTTTGTGGAGTCTCCTGTAATGACGTTTCAATTAACATATTTCAGTGGGTCGTTTGACAGTAATATTTCAGGGGGGTGAAATGCCCCATGGAGGCAAACCTTTCAAAAATCACCTAATAACACTGCCAGCCTTTTTGTTTTGTACATCCAACACATGGATTCAATATGGCTGTGGTAACCGGCCGATGTAAACACAGTATCAATGGGCCTCTGTTCCAAAACCCTGGGTCTGTACCAGTGGACTTCAAAGGGGCCGTAGGCTGCCGAAATCTGCGAGGTCTAGGCCGTGCTGGTGTTCAGACCTGCTCAGCAGATGATACGGCTACTTGTTTGCCCCTTATCACCCATGTGTGGGGGCGGTGCGCTTTGCTTGCCTTCATCAAAAGACGATATGATACGTGTCTAAAGTATGTGCTAAGAGCACCAGGGAGGCATATGGGTGAATTTAGAAATGCATATTATAAATGTAAAGAACAATAATACTGAAAACTATTAAAACACAATAAAAATGTGGTTCATAAATATTGTTACAAAAACCACACACAAGGGCTGCTGGGAAATGTCGTTTCTTTGAATGGTGCAGAAATGGACAGATTGAGAGTAGAAGATCCAGCTGTGTGAAATCTCTTTAGGTAAAGCCAGGGTTTGGGGGGGTTTGTGATTCCACGGCATGTCCACGCTGAGAGATCCGTCACATCCCACATCAAAGCAGGCTGAGTGTGAGTGTGTATCTTGGGTCGGTCCTTCCCAAGCTCCACTGCCAGAGGCCAATCAGGATGGGGGAGGAAAACGGCACAAGGACTGAAGTTGCCCCACCAGCAGCTCCAGCACATGTATTACAGTAGAGGTTCGTCCATATTTTAAAACATTTTCATATATTCATTTTTCTAACTAAGTTTCTAAAGTTTCTAAATTCGCAAATGCTCTTCTCTGAGAATTTTGCACACTGAACATGAATATGCACATCTTGTCAAAAACAAAAAATTACAATAAAACAAATGCTATTTGCAATGTTTTCCGATGATAAAATTTGTATTCTTTGATGAGTAAGTAAAATCTGCTGATAACAACTTCACAACCAAATATCCAAAATCTACGGTAAAACCGAAAAGTGCGTTACACAAACCACTATACTGGAGTAAATTTGGTTGTCATTGAGGCTACGTCTACACGAACCCAGATCTTTCCCTATCCGATCTTTTTTTCCCCTCGTCTCAAGAAATATCTGCATCCACACGAAACCATGAAACCAACACAAAACGATGTAGTATACATGCCAGACCAGCATGTGGCGCTGCAATTCTGCCACAGAGATACACTAAAAATGGAGAAGAAGACTTGGACTATGTGCATAAACCTTGCGTGCAGTATACAAACGAACATGGAACAATACATTTGTTAATCTGTGTTAATGTTAGTTAATAAAAAGACAATTGTTCGGTGTTTGTTCATGTTTTTGTTGCTGTTACGTGACGTAGCAGTGTCTGACTAGGGGCGAGATGTGGGCTGATGACGTCATCGTTTCAGAAAATATACGGATTCGCTGTCCACACGAAAACGCAAGGGCGGCGTTTTCAGATTTATCCACTCTGGGACCCGGTTTCAAAAATATCGATTTCACTCTCCCAAAACGCCGGATCCGTGTGGACGAAACGCCTATACAATACAAAATGCATGCCTATACAGCTAAACGCGTCTCCGTGTGGACGGGCCTGCAAATCCCATCTATGTTTAACTATAACAAATATTTGTTTACTCTTTGTGTGAGTATACCACTCATTTTCCTTTTCGCTATTTGTTTTGTAACACATTTGGAGTGAAAAAGCCTTCAGATCAGAAAATTCTGGAAAATCTGAGGACATTTAAACATTTAAAATAATTTATGGGTCACAGGTCAAACATGTAACATCTCAAAAAATTTTAGTGAGATGAAACTTTGTGTTCAAGCTTTAAATAATCCAATTTAAGAAGAAATGAAAGAGAGGGGATGGAGAACAGATTATACAATTCAATGAAATCCAGGACCCCATCACCCCATTCTTCTCTCTTACTGATTAAAAGGGGCCGAGATAAGCGGAAATACATGAAACACCCCAGCGCAAGGGAAATCATTTCAAAAGGAGGAAATGCCTAGGTTGTCTTAATTCCGAATTCGCCATTTCATACGAATGTTAAAATATCACAACTTCAAAGCTACAGGCACCAGAGACAATGCAGCCCCAATGTTTACCTGGAAACATTATCTGCTGACCCCAAGTTAGTCATCTCAAAGGAGCCCTGGATGCCATTTCCAGATGTCGTCCATCAGATTAGAGCAACATGTAAAGCTTTCATGGATCACCAAGCACCAATGCCAATATCCACTACCGTTGGGGGGGCTGGAGAACATTGTACTCATACGATTGGCATTTCACCAGGTAGCAATACCCCCCAAAAATCTGCTGACCACTACAAAATTGTCTTCTTCATGACTCATGACTGGGTGGGAGTCCAGGCACTGGAATGGTATGGCCAATGGAAATCAATCCAAACTTCAGGGGAATGAAGGGGTGGGGGGGATAAGATGCCTTTGATCTTGCTGAAAACCGATCCCAGACCTTAGAGATACGGTGTCTGAATATTTGAGCCACCGCAAAGGAGAGAGAGACAACAGACAGTGGAGGCTGAGGAAATGGATCTGCCACGATTGGGATTTTATTGCACACCGAGAGGGAAAAAAAGGCAAAATTCGGGTAAGTTGCAAATTATTTCTGCAACCCCTCTGCAAAATCTTTGCATCGGTATGAAACATTCAGCTATTATTTGTGGATTTTTGTTTTGTACCTTCCAAGCGATGGCTTTAAACCACAAAGGATTCACACATATGTTCCAGTGACTACATTGCTGACCCAGTTGTCAATAAACTGCTAAACCACATCTTGTTTTGTAACAATGTATATGCTTAAGTAAAACTGCTTAAAAAGAACTAAACAATAAAAATGTTAACAATGTCAGAACCATTTATCCCAAATGCTTAGATCAACTACAGGTCAACTGCTGCATCATCTTCTGTTTGCTGTCCGTCACCACAGCGGTGAAACCAAACCATAATCGCACGGCCGCAGACTGATAAAGGAGCTGAATTCAGAGCTGTGCAAACAATGGATGAGATGAGCTCAGCGGAGAAAGCCCTGTCTCTCATCGGGCTCACAGACAGCCTGCAGCGGCCATCTCTTCCAGGCACCAGTCAACTGCCAAACAGGGAGTCTTAACCACACAAAAACTACCAAACAGGATTAGGATGGACAGCTGCTAGCGTATCCACCATTTTTTTTAACCCCCCCCCCAAAAAAAAATTTCACTGGTGGACAGTGAGAGCTCCGGAGCGAACAGCACGGGATAACACTCACCGTTCTGTGAATGGGAGGCGAGAGAGCACCGTTGTTCATGTAGGGTTCATTGTTCATATTGGTCATCATGATGTATCCTGGGTAACTGGGGTACGGGTGGCCTTTGCTGTACATGTCTTGATGCTTACCTGTTAGAGAATAAAATAAATCAGCTTGAATTAATAAGATTTCCCATATATTCTCTATGAAATGCTATGCAGTTTAAACGAAAGGCATGGTTAAAATGTATTTTGTTAATAAATGTTTTATGCGGTCCAGTCAAAGTTCTCGAGTCTTGAACTTTTAGCGGCAATTAAATGAATCAAAATGAACTTCCTGACCAAATGTCACATTTTTAAAAATGCAAGTGCTAAACAGGAAACCAAGCAGTTCCTAGCAGTATCTAAAACAGGGGAGCCGTTTTGAGGCCACTGAAGTGTTTAGCGGAAAATTTGCATCCTAATTCACAGCAAGCGGAGAACAAAGGGGGAAAGACAATCAAGTCACTTCACTGTGACCCCAGCACCCTTCCCGGCGTATAAAAGACCAGGGTGCAAACAGAGATCAAATGAACTACGGGCCATCACAGCAACATGCTGCTCTTGACAATAGCGTCTCAGACGGTGTGTTTGGAGGGCAGCGTATCAGAGGAAGATGGGGCTCTTCCCTGACACGTGTCATTACGTGTCGACACCAAACAGACTGTGGGCTGAGAAATTCCCTTCACAAAGCCATCAGAAACAATCAATCAAATCAAATATAAATAAAATCTGTTTTGCATTAGAACTGCAAGACTTTTTTTAAAAAGAGAATATATATGAAAAAAATTGCTTTCTTTGCAAATGTATAGTTTAACATAAGTGAATGAAAATGTTATGATTTTGTAGAAGCATGCTGTTTTAAGCATTTACACCACACATTAATAATATTACACATTTTTCCCCAAAACATACGACTTACCATCATCCAGATGGTCCCTGTGCTTCTCATGATAAGAGTCTGGTGTTATTTGGGACTGTCTAGCTGCCTGTTCAAAAATGTAGGAGAGAGATATTAACAGCTTAATTGCTAACGTGCAACGTTATTTCTTTCATTGTCCAGCATTTCCTGCTTTCTGAAGAAAAAATTGTTCAATCCTAAAACCAAAGCTGACAGAATAAGGTATGCGTTTATCATATTTTTAGCAGAAAGCATCGATAAAGAAAATATATCTTGCATTTTTATACATTGATTAACTCAGTCATTTTCTCTCTGCTGTGGAGTCTGACCACAAATGCGGTATCTTGAGGAAGGAAAAAGAAAGGCTTCGTTACTATTCTTGTTCGCTCCGCATTATGAATCAGAAGTGCCGGGAAATAAACTCCATTTGGAGTTCAGCTCCCTCTGGGTGCCTTCCAGCAGAGTGAGGGATCTGCACTGCCTTCCCAATTAACATTTAGCCCATCAGTTTGTTCTTTCTCATGTCAAGCTATAACCCTGCATGCTGTTGATGCCAGGAGGAAATATATTTAATTAATAAAGCAAAGCATCTTTTTATTCTTTAGTTCCATTCACTTGATTCACAGGACCAGGTAGTAATGGAAGAAACACACATGATCAGAGAAACACAAAAAATAAACTGAAACGAATTTACACCAGCACACACATCTGTCAACTGCTTCACAAAATTCAGATGGATATAGACTTTAATTTTTTTATTTAAATAATTGTTTCCTATTTCCTTTGTGTGAAATTGCATGCAATATGCAATTTATATAAGAACAGGCAAATAACTTTGTCGCCACTATAAACGGCATGTGCTGATTTTAATGCATATTAAAAAAATGTATACATTAATTAAAAAAAGCATATAGCATTGTTGTGGATAATTGTAAAAGAATACAACAATAAACCAATCAGAGGCATAATAAGCCGTTTCAGAAATATTAAAATATGTGCATATTGCACCCATTATCTGGCAGACTTTACTAAACAATTATTAATAATCTCAAATTACAATAATCATAGCAACAACAAAATGTAACTTCGCCATTGGTAGTAGAAGTAGCAGCATTGCAAAATTATATTTACATTCTTTTTAATAACTGTTTATATTCATGTTTTAATGACATGAATTGTTGAATAAATATAAACTGAGAAACTATAAATCTCAAACATAATAAATAATAAAATCTCAAATCAAAATCTATTTAAATGCTAATGTCTTTGTGATCAATAAAACATATATATTGATCAACACAGCCTTCTTTGACAATTAAATTACGACTGTGGGTTTAAAAAAGTTAAATGGCTGAATGAATAAAAATCCTGGAAAACTAAAAATATGAAAAGCTATCATTTATGTGGTGTTTAAAGCAAATACTGGTCATCCTGGCTCTTTTAGTGCTTTTTCTCGCTTAAATAAGGACTGTGGAGTCCAAATGAGTTTGTTGACTTTAGCACGTGTTTGATATACCACGTTTTTGTAAGTAGCTTAATTTCACTTGATCTTACATTTGAACTTGAAAATATTTTATACGTTACGAAATATTTCTATTGCATATGAGTAACCTTTAGAAAAGAAATAACGTTCAAATAAATAAATGAACGAATTAATTAAAAATAAAGCATATTGCCCTGAAATTGGAGGAGGCATATTTGTTTGAAAATGTCCAAGCATTTTTAATAATCAGTGGCAATGACATAAAAATCAATTAGACAATTTTTTCCCTTAAAGTACTTTTAGAAAATCCATATATTATCTGCAGTATTTAATTGAAAACATGAACACACACATTTTCATTGTACCATTTTAGTCAAATTATCATATTAAACACATTTTATGAAATTGTTACGATGAATAAAGCATAAATGTAAGCAGCTACAAAATCTGCTCGCAAGATTCAAATTTACAAAACCAGATAATGCATATAGCTCGATTTAATGAATACTTGATGTTAACCTGAATGCTGCTTTTGTTCTCAAGGTAATCTAAATTTCAATGTTTAATGTAATTAAGCTTCTTTATAAAAACATACACTGTTTAATTAATCACCCAATGTTTGATATACCACGTTTTTGTAAGTAGCTTAATTTCACTTGATCTTAGAGGTCACATTTGAACTTGAAAATATTTTATACGTTACGAAATATTTCTATTGCATATGAGTAACCTTTAGAAAAGAAATAACGTTCAAATAAATAAATGAACGAATTAATTAAAAATAAAGCATATTGCCCTGAAATTGGAGGAGGCATATTTGTTTGAAAATGTCCAAGTATTTTTAATAATCAGTGGCAATGACATAAAAATCAATTAGACATTTTTTTCCCTTAAAGTACTTTTAGAAAATCCATATATTATCTGCAGTATTTAATTGAAAACATGAACACACACATTTTCATTGTACCATTTTAGTCAAATTATCATATTAAACAGATTTTATGAAATTGTTACGATGAATTAAGCATAAATGTAAGCAGCTACAAAATCTGCTCGCAAGATTCAAATTTACAAAACCAGATCAATTCAAGGAGCCCTCCCTCAATGTATCAGAAAACAAGAAGGGGGAAGAAAAACATTGGGAAGTGTTTCTGCGGCTTGCGTGAGAATAAGTTTGGAGTAGGAGGCAGAGCTTTATAAAGCAGGCGGAGGAGGGGTCAGTGGGCGGAGCCGTGGCTGCCTTTGATCTGGCGGCGGCGGCGGCCTCTCTCATCCCCAGCCTTTGTATGACCATATATGGCGTGAGGATGGAGACGGGCCAACATTTCCACGCGCGCCTTCATCCCAGCTGAGAGGGAAAGCGACGGTTCTCTTCCGGGTAAAGGAGACACAGCGAGAAAGATCAAAGGCTTTGGATTTAGAAGCAGAATATGGATGAGAGAGAGAGAGAGAGAGAGAGAGAGAGAGAGAGACGGGACTGGCCGCATTCCAGAGTGTAGCGGAAAACTGAGCCTTAAACACACACACTCGTACATTCACTCACTGAGACTGGCTCCTGGGATAACAATCGAACCTTTCTGTTTTAAAATGAAATGTATGCATAGCAGGACAGATGTGTTGTTATTGTAAACCGTGTGGATTTATTTTAATGCATGGTTATTTAAATGTAAGGCTCCATATGAAGCACATCAAGGCATACCATAGCTCCAAGCCAGCAAGATCAAAACATTTATTAGTTTAAAATAAGAGATTCTGGACAATTATTGAATGTGTCTGCACTGACAGTATTTTTAATTTAGTCAAATAAATCAATTGTTTTAGTAGCAGAAAATAATAGGTCTAATTAATTTTTAAAGGCACTACATGCTAGAAATGAGTATAGTCAAATCTACAGATTGATTGTGTAAGCATATATACTGAAAAATGCATACTATATACTATCAAAAATGCACTGTTGCTTTAAAAATATGTGTGTGTGTGCGCGTTGTTGTGACAAATGAGGACATCAATTTGTATAATGACAAAGGTAATATATGGTCTGTACAGTAGAAAAACCATTACGCCTATGGGATGTCCCCACTTTTCACAAAAACAAACCTGTGTGTGTATGTGTGTGTGTGTGAATGAATGGAGAATATGAAATACATCAAGCGTGCCAGAGAGATTAAAACATGCATTTTTGAACTGCACTTAAAAAAAATCTAATAAAAAGTATTTAAAAAACTATTAGATATTTATATATATATATATATATTATCTATATAAATGTGCCAGAAACCTAGAAATTAACATGGTTTTTCAACTTTATATCCAAAAATGATTGGTGTATTTAATAGTAAAAATGTAGGCCTAATTAAATGTGGACATATAGAAACAAACCACAAGCTACTTCTCTGATTTATTTTCCAGGACACACACGCACACATATGAAAATATCTGGCTAATGAATAAATGTGAATGAACAGTGATAACAGTTTAATACAATTTAATCAAGTTTCTTTGTATGGGAAAGCAGCTCCTCCTGTGAGGGGTAGGTTTAGGGGTAGGGTTGGTGTAGGGCAATAGAATATACGGTCTGTACAGTATAAAAACCATTACGCCTATGGGATGTCCCCACTTTTCACAAAAACAAACCTGTGTGTGTGTGTGTGTGTGTGTGTGTGTGAATGAATGGAGAATATGAAATACATCAAGCGTGCCAGAGAGATTAAAACATGCATTTTTGAACTGCACTTAAAAAAAAATCTAATAAAAAGTATTTAAAAAAACTATTAGATATTTATATATATATATTATCTATATAAATGTGCCAGAAACCTAGAAATTAACATGGTTTTTCAACTTTATATCCAAAAATGATTGGTGTATTTAATAGTAAAAATGTAGGCCTAATTAAATGTGGACATATAGAAACAAACCACAAGCTACTTCTCTGATTTATTTTCCAGGACACACACGCACATATGAAAATATCTGGCTAATGAATAAATGTGAATGAACAGTTTAATACAATTTAATCAAGTTTCTTTGTATGGGAAAGCAGCTCCGTTAGTCTCGAAACAGTTGAATGTTACAGCCAACAGTCAGAATAAAAATCCAAATTTATCATATTTGTGGGTATCTGACCTGATCATAAGGACAAGAACATACAACCACATACAACCACATTTCAGCAAGACTTCAAAGGAAAACGTGCACTGCTTATACATCATTTAAGAGCCAAGCATTTCATCATCGCTGGACATTAGATTGTTAGAAATCGTAATTTAGCATAAACATGTAAACTATGTACACTGGCCGTTAAAGGCATAGCTCTTGCCTAGTATTTTTCTTTTACAGTAAGTAGGCACAATAATTGCCTTTTTTTTCTTCTAAAAAGAGAAATATCGTGAAAGAGAAGATCATTTGCATTTCTGTCTTAATGAGTTTGCAGAAGTGACCCCTCTGGATCAAACATGAAAAGGAAAGCGTCCTGCTGTGTCCTGACCTGAATTTAGTTGTCTCTCACTCTTCTACTGCATACTGAATGTTATATAACCTTGAAAGACCAGGAATGTATCCATAACACAGCACAGTTTATCAGAGCACTGCTAATTTAGAGGAGAATTAGACTGTTAGGTTCAGAAGAGAAATTCAGAAAAGATTGCCCTCTTGCTGTGACGCTCATGCATGCACTGCTATTGATCAGGAACTGTGGATTAATAATTTGGTTCAGATGTAATCTGAGGATAGGAATGACCTATAAAGTGGAAGAAAAATTTGCTGATTAAATGATTAATACTGTTTCAATATGAAATTGACTCTAGATCATTCAAAAAAAGTACATGAAAATGATACATGTACTTAATTATATTATTTAGTGTTATCTTAAAATCACTGAATTATAAAACAAACCATTTTACTTTAGTAAACCAATGCATTTTTAAATAATTCCATAGTATATTCTAAGAGTGAAAAAGATCTACAGGCTGTTTCTCCCTTGGTAGCTTTAACTGTATATGAAATAATGAATGAAATATGTTTTTGCAAACAACATTTAAATCACAAATATTTCTTTATAATTAAATACATGTTTTTTCTAGTGCGCTTTTACAAATGTTTTTCTCTTTCAGCTGCTTTTGACCTCGCAGCTCATGACAGTCTATATTGAAAGGCCTGGAATTGAGCATGTTTTTTGGTGTGCCATCAGCCAATTTGCTTTGTCATGATGTCATTTGTGGCTCAGATGGTTGAAAAATTAAATGTGAATCTGACTGCTCTTAAGAAATGATAGCAGGATGCAAGTCAAGGACTTCAAGGGTGGCACCACTCAGGTATTACTGACATTCTTGCATCAGTGGCAGAACAAGCTATTATTCCGATAAAAGATCAGACAAACATTTTATCTGTGGAAAAATGTGCACTGATGAATCATTCATCATAAAACCAGGAACATGTATTACAAGAATAGTTCTCCCAGAAATGAAGATTTGCAAAAAAAAATGTACTAACCCTCAGGCTACCCATGATGTAGACGAGTTCGTTTCTTCAGATTTGGAGAACAGTTTTGGAGAAATTCCGCATTGCATCTTTTGCTCAGCAGTGGATCCTCTGCAGTGAATGGGTGCCGTCATAATGAGAGTCCAAACAGCTGATAAAAACATCACAATAATCCACACGACTCTAGTCCATCTATTAACATCTAGTGAAGTGAAAAGCTGTGTGTTTGTAAGAAACAAAATGTTTTAACTTCAAACCTGCTAAGATATATACATAATGTTGCATAAAGTTGTCTCGTCTGAATCAGGAGAGAAAAATGCACAGATCAAGCACTGTTTACAAGCAAAAACAGCGTTAAACAAATGTGTCGGTGAATTTTGATTTGAGCGGACAATAGGACATAGACTTTTTCAATGGAGGACGCGTTATTATGGATTATAGCCAAAAGTGATTGTTTAAAGTTGAAACGGCCTAATGATGGATTTGTTTATTACAAACGCACAGTTTTTCGCTTCACAAGATGAAGTTTAATTGATGGACTGGAGTCGTGTGGATTATTGTGATGCAATATCACTGCAGAGGATCCATTGGTGTGCAAGTGATGCTAAATTTATCCAAATCTGTTCTGATGAAGAAACAAACTCATCTACATCTCGGATGGCCTGAGGCGGGTCAATACATTTTCAGCAAATATACATTTTTGGGTGAATTATTCCTTTAAGTACATGTTTTTGGTCTTATTGTGAATTTAAAAAGTAAATAGGGTCCATTTTGAATTCACATTGATTTAAAAAAGATTAAAATTGGCAACGTCAAGCGCAATTACCACAATTTCAAGAATGACAGAGACAATTACAGTACAATACAGCAGAATGAAACCTCACCCTCTGCTCTAAAGCTGGCAGATGATCCAGCGGTTCTTCCACCTGCTTCAGTTCTCACAACCCCCCGAATCGAAAATTATAGCTGTGAAGCTCCCAGTCACCGCCTAACAAACGACAGGAAACAAACATCACATTAAGATGAAAAGAGCATACAATTAAAGTTGAGAGGGGGAAAAGAAAGCCATTTATCAGTCAAAAGAAGCAGAGTTAGAGGTGGGTGAGGTCTGAGGCGAGAGATGATTTTTGCTACTCTTTTATTGGTGTGAACACAGGTGATGTTCAGAGGAAGGGAAAGTGTCTAGAGGGGATGAGTTGAGCGTTCAGCCCCACTTCTGTCCTGTGATCTGCTGATTTATAACACGGCGAGAAGCAGACATACTGTTATTAAAATAAAATCATATTCTGGATGGAGCTGGGGAGGGGAAAAGGCCCAACAGGGGAAATTTGTTATGCTGGGTTATTGAGTTTGAAGCCCTCTGCACCTACACAAATTCACTCTTGGCAAGCGTAATACACTAAAGCTTGTCAAAACACATAATAAAAATAAAAGACTTACAAAAAATACATGTATAACAGTTTAGGGATACATAGAATATCTCTAATGGTGTGCGCCTGTTTATAACGTATTTTTCAGGTCAAGGAAAATTGTAGTTTTTTCATAGTTTATATAATTTAATATTCATAATTAAATAATTTATGTTGGACATGTTTGCTGTTTTTGTGTTTATATATAGCAAGGATGCATTAAATTAATCAAAAGTGGCAATAGACATTTACAGTGTTACAAAAAACAAACAAAAAAAACTATTTCTAATTAGTGCTGTTCTTTTGAACTTTAAAAAAAAAAAAAAAATGATCATAGTTTCCACAAATATATCAATGTTTCTTGAGCAGCAAATCGGCATATTAGAATGATTCTGAAGGATCATGTGACACTGAAGACTGGAGTAATGATGCTGAAAATTCAGCTTTGATCACAGGAATAAATTACATTTTAAAACATATTCAAATAGAAAACAAAATATTTCTGTTTTACTGTACTTTTGATCAAATAAATGCAGCCTTGGTAAACATACACTGAAAAAAACAACAAGTAGATTTACTTAATTTTTATTTTGCAAGTTTTTGCACACATACATTTTAAGTAAAATTTAAGTATTGAATTAAGTAAAATCTGCTTAACTAAGTTAGGTAAAATTAGCAAAGGAAATAAGTCAATTTAACATGGCCAGTTAGAGTTTGATGAGTAATTTCTACTTAATTATTTTGTTAAATATGCAATACTCAAGTACATTTCCCTCAGTTATAGTTTATAAAATGTACTCAAACAATGTAGCACTGGATAACAACCATGCTATTATAGTATGTGGTTCACTTGCAAACATGCAAGTAAGCAATTAAGTAGGCAGCTTGTTATACTTTGAAGATAACATGTCCACTCAATATAATTATTACCCAAATGAACACAGAGACCTCAATACTTGGTACACCATACAGAATGACGGTAACAATCAGTGGATAGTGTTTGAGTATAAATGGGTCATTTTGAGTAGACAATTAACTCCAGATTAACCTAGTGACAAAATCAACCATAAAACAGTGTAAATACAACTCGAAAACAGTGACAATTTTAAACTTTTTAATTATTCATGCCCCTGTGCATGATGGGAAAAATGGGATCATAACTTTGATATTTACTTAAAGAATCCTTGTAAACATAAACAATTCCAAGTAAAATATGCTTATAATTTCAAACTTTAATATCTACAAGCTTAAATTGAGTAGTAATTTAGAATTTACTTAATTTTTTTAATTATTGCCTGAACTAAATTATTTAATGTAGAAATTACATTTGTTTTTATGTAGTATTTACTTCACCACAAAATCATTTTTATCAGTGTATGACACTTCTTTCAAAAACAATAAAAAAATCGTACCGACCACAAACTTTTGAAAGGCATATTGCAGAATATATGTTGTCAGAATGTTGTTCGAATGTGAACTTGTGGTTTACGAGTCAAACTATTTAATATTTGGCGGGCCGACACATTGAGGCAACCTCTGTGCAATTTCCTCAACCTGTGTTTGGCTTCAGAGAGGAAGTCCACCGTCAGCCCAGAATGCTGGATCTGTCTTTTCATCCTGCCGCGTTATTGAAGAACACATTGAGCTTGTGTCAGGGCCTGCTGGGAAGGTGTCAAAGGTCATGGCCGCCCTACCGAGCGGTCACGGTGCCCCAGTCCCATCTGTAATAAAGCAAACACACACACACACACACACACACACACACACACACCTCTCAGACAGGTCATCTCCACTGCCAGATCAAACAAGGCCCATCAATGTCTCCTCATGAGCAGGAAACCATAAACAGACACATCAGCACTCAGTGCTACTGTATATCGCATGCTCACATAAGCAAATATTAATATTAATGTGATTAAAAGGATAGTTCGATTTTCATATAAATATTCAAAGTGGTGTAAGCCCAAAAATTTTTGGCTACATGAGATTAACCCTACCTTTGTCCCAGAGGGATTTCCCAGACACACTAAGTCATTTGTTATCTGATTTAGGTAGGCGACTTCATTGAGTGCTTTTGGGGTTAAAAGACCCTGTTCAAACAACTCTGAGACGACATGGGCAGGAGTAAAATATCACGATAAGCACTATTAGCAAGTGTCTGGTGTAAAAGACAGTCATAAAACACCTCAATCTAAAGCGCTAGAGTCATGGAAGAGACACATTATAACATAAATGTGCTCTGTTCATTGTTTGCAATAAGGAAAGGGTTTACTCACCTTTGTCTATGTATTGTCTAGTTCTCTACTGACAAATCAGTATTTTTAAATCAATACTTAAATTCAGCAAGGATGCATTAAACTGATAAAAAGTAACAGTAAAGACATTTATAATGTTACAAAAGATTTCTATTCCAAATAAATGCTGTTTTTTTACCTTTCTATTCTTTCAAGGAATTTCAAGGAAACATGTTAATGGTTTCCACAAAATTATTAAGCAGCATATCAATATAGATAGTTTTCAATATAGATAATAATAAGAAATGTTTTTTTAGCAGCAAATCAGCATATTAGAGTGATTTCTGAAGGATCATGTGACACTGAAGACTGGAGTAATGATGCTGAAAATTCAGCTTGGCATCAGAGGAATAAATTACTTTAAAATATATTCAAATAGAAAACAATTATTTTAAATTGTAATAATATTTCACAACATCACTGTATATTTGATCAAATGAATGCAGCCTTGGTGAGCAACAGAGGTTTTCAAAATAAAAAAAGTCATTCTGACGTCAAACTTTTGAACAATAAACTGAAAATAAATGTAGAAAAAAAACAGACAATTTTCATTCAGAAATTGCAAGTAAATTTTTCAAGTAATTACAAAAAATCTGTAAAAAAAAACATTGAATTAAACATGAAAAAAATAGAAAGAAACATTATTTTGAAAATAATATTTGAAGTATTATTTACTCTGATAATCTTTGTTTAATTTACAACTTTGAAAAACAAACATTTTTTAGTGTATCTGATAAATGTTTTTTATTCAAACATTATTTGAAGTAGTTGAATTTTTTTTAAGTAAGTTTGAAGTTCAAAATCCTGATACAGATACGTCTTAAGACAGTTAACCATGATTTACTTCAGTTATTTTATAAAACCAGACGCCACATTTCTGAAGAGCAAAGAAGCCAGTTACTGGACTAACGATCAAAACCCTTGACCTCGTATTTTCCAGAAAGTGCAAATGTTTCTTAAAGCTGTACATCCTATGCTGTGCCAAATTACCATTTTTTATAACTGTGAAATTATAATTTTCTTTGTCATGGTGAAATTCTGTGCAAAAGTACAGTCTAGTGTTTGACCCCACCCTCCAACCCCCCGGCCCCACCTCTTAGATTAGGCCCTTCCCCTTACACTCCCTGTCTAGTCATTACTTACCAAACCATCTGTCTGTATAATCCCTATCATCAATGGCCAAGGGAATACAGAAATCAAAGGGCCCTTTCATGATTTCACACAACACCACAGCATCGGCTGAGCGGGGTTCTGTAAATATTTGCTGCCTTTCATTTGACGATGAATCGTTCCTTCAACAAGAGGATTCGTGGGTAAACAGGGAGCATTTCTGGAGGACACCGTGGCCCCGTCGATTTTGTTTACAGTGTTCCTGCTAGCGTGCATGCACTCCGATGTCCTTCCTGTTTCCCATGGGCCTCTGTTCTATCTCATCGTTTCGCCTTCCTCTTTCTCTATCTCCTCCTCATCGACCGATCGTCCTTCCTCCCATTCCGTCACAGCACCTCTTGCATCTCCCATGTGCTAATGTCCTTGCTTTGATTTCTCGCCTCACTGCCATAAACATTCCTCCCCAGTGGTCTCCTTCAATTTCTTCATCTTTTGAGCATTTAGTAAACGGCATGACTTTGATAAAGCGTGTCTGGAGAGAACTGATTCAACTGCAGACAGCGCTGTGTTGGAAAATATTTGCACCCTTACAAACACGCAAACATTCGGTTTATCCCAAGATACTGATTTAGCATTGGTGTTTGTTGACGATGTCCATCTGACATGGAAGTATCATATGTTGTGCCTGAAAGAAACACCAAGATATAATAAAAAATACACAGATATTTATTTTCTATGTGCCTTTGTTTTTGTTTTTTTCTAATTCAAATTAAATATATGTATATATATATATATATACACTGCTGATCTGGAAGATTTTTTAAATGTTTTTTTAAAGAAGTTTCTTATGATCACCAAGGGCATTTATTTGATCAAAATTACAGAAAATAAAACTGATTTCTGTATATGTACAAAAAATATTATTGCAATTTAAAATAACAGTTTTCTATTTTAATACGTTTTAAAATATAATTTATTCCTGTGATGCAAAGCTGAAATTTTTGGATTCTTTGATGAATACAAATTTAAATTTTATTTATTTAAAATAGAAATGTTTTGAAACAATATACACTGCCATTTAGTTTGGGGTCAGTAATTTTTTCTTCTTTTGAAAGAAATTAATACTTTTTTTCAGCAAGGATGTTTGTGTTATATAAAATTTTATATATATATAAATTGAAATATATATATATA